>NC_041405.2:89585930-89758430 GCF_900747795.2 Erpetoichthys calabaricus | reverse complement strand
TAGCTAGAATTTTTGAGAGTATCTTAACATCATTATTCAGAAGTGAAATTGGTCTGTATGATGCACATTGTAACAAGTCCTTATTTTGTTTAGGAAAGACGGTGATTAATGCTTGACGAAATGTTTGAGGTAGTATTTGGTTGTCTGTAGCTTCTGTAAATGTTGCCAATAAGAGGGGAGCTAGCTGAGTGAAGAATTTCTTATAAAATTCTACGGGGTAACCATCAGGGCCTGCTGATTTCCTGCTTTGAAGTGACTTTATAGCCTCTAGTAATTCTGTTAGCATCAGAGGTTTATCCAGTTCCTCAGCACTTAAAGCATCTATTTGTGGTGTCTGTAATGTATCCAGCAATGCATTAGATTGTGTGTTGTCTTCTTTGAGCTCAGTAGAATATAAGGATTTATAATAATCTCTAAATGCGTGCATTATATTTTTATGGTCAATAATTTCTTCTCCATTCGTGTTGGTGATTACTGGTATTGCATTGCAAA
The DNA here is from genome assembly GCF_900747795.2 of Erpetoichthys calabaricus. NCBI lineage: Eukaryota > Metazoa > Chordata > Cladistia > Polypteriformes > Polypteridae > Erpetoichthys > Erpetoichthys calabaricus. The sequence goes on along the minus strand of NC_041405.2, from coordinate 89,757,938 downwards.
CTTCTTGTTTGTGAATTTGTTGAGCTAAAAGCTTATTAGCTTTTTCTCCGTGTTCGCAGTAATGATGTCTTTACTTATAAATAAGTTGTTCAGTTTCTTTAGTTGTTAAGATGTTAAGTTCTGTATGCAGGGTCTGCCATTTCTTGTGAAGAGCTTCACTTGGACGCCTGGCTTGTTCTTCATCTATTCTAGTAATTTCGCTTCTTAGCTCTGACACTTTCTTGGTTTCTAATTTATTTCTCTGGGAAAGATATGAAATAATCTGTCCTGTTAAGAAGGCCTTTAGAGATTCCCAGAGTGTTCCTGCAGAAACCTCTGTGGGCGTGTTTGTCTCTAGGAAGAAGCTGATTTGTTTGGATATAAATTCTGTTCAGTTCTTGTCTGCCAGTAGAAGAGGGTAAGACGCCATCTGCGAGGTGAGTGTGAGGGGCTTAATGATTTTAGCACGCAAGACTAGAGGGGCATGGTCGGAGATAACAATTGTGTCGTATTTGCATGATTTAATTGAAAGCAGGAAATTATTATCTATAAAAAAATAATCAATTCTTGAGTAGCTATAATGCACTGGTGAGTAGAACGAATATGTTCTTGAGTTTGGGTTAAGAAACCTCCAGGGGTCTGATAAGTTGTGGTCATTTAAAAACTGTGTAATTGTCTTTGCAGTATTCGATGTCGTCCCCCCTGTCACAGGAGTCCTATCTAAGAGTGGATTTAAAACACAATTAAAGTCCCCAGCCATTATAATTTTATGAGTGTTCACGTTGGGAATGGATACAAATAGATTTTGCGTGAATTCCTTATCATCGACATTGGGTGCTGTGGGGAACAGTCCGGACACAGACAGGTAGACACGATGGTTTCACCCAACACACGTTTATTATACATAATTTACAGTAATAGTGAGCACAAACCCCAGTGCCGCAGCACCAATCACCCCTCAAGTCCTTGGCCACAACACAATGCCTTCTCACAGTCTCTGGTCCGCCTCCACTCCTCTCCACTAAGCTTCGTCCTTCTTCCACCCGACTCTTGCCCCTGACTGGAGGGAGGCGGCCCCTTTTATCCACCCCGGATGGACTCCAGGTGCATTCCAATGAGCTTGTGTGGCCACACCCCTGTGTGGCGGAAGCTGTGGCGGTGTATCCGGAAGTCCTCCGGGTGTCCCCAATCCTCTTCCCCCCAGCACTTCTGGGTGTGGCGGAAGTGCTGAGGTCCAGAGCTCCCAAGGCATCGGGGTGCCCTCTGGTGGTGACCACGGGCCCCTACAGGGTTGAGCTTCCAAGCTCTGTACCCGTGGCCCCCAAAGCAACCAGGGCGGGCGCCCCCTCGTGTTCTGGAGGAGGCACAAGCCAGTCCAGTCCTCCTGGGCATCCCGGCGGGGCATGAACCCCAGCCGGGTACCACAGTGCATAAACATTTATCAAAATCATTTTACTGTTAAATAAGTTGCCCATGACCATCACATATCTCCCTTAAGGGTCCAATACTACATCTGATGCTATAAATGGAACTGTTCTGTGTATGAGAATTCCCACCCCTCTAGTTTTCTTTATAAAGCTAGAATGGAACATTTGGCCAGTCCAGTCTTTTTGTAGTCTGAACTGATCCTTGCTTTGTAAGTGGATCTCCTGTAAAAATACTATTTTAGCGTTTAAGTCTGTTAGGTGAGAGCATACTTTCTTTCTCTTTAATTTGTGATTCAGGCCTTTAACATTCCAGCTCACAAAGTTAACTGTCCCATCATGGAGACATTGATTCTGAGTTTTTAATGCCATTTTATAGTCTTAACTGGTAGTGAGGCAGTTTTAATCTTAATTTCAAAATTCCCCATGAGTTATTGCATTTTAGCCTATTGTTGCATTGATATTTATAGTTATAAGGATTAGAAGAATAGATTAGATATAGCCTGCTCTCCTTCTCTTCCTCCTTTATCCCCCCACCCCCCCCCATTTTGCCTCCCCACATGAGGCTTGATCCCACTTCGCGATGTCCTGGTCCTCTGACATACAAAGAGACAGAGCACGTCCAAAACAAAACAAACCCCACCCCGCAGCGGCGTTAGAGATTTAAAACAGAGATATCTATTGCAGCTGAATTCTTAATACTATCTGCCGAAAATATAATCATTAACAGTCTTTAAGCTTAAAATAATCTTCAGCAATTTTAAGATATTAAGATAAAAAAAGAATGAACCCTGGGAATGATTTTAAATAGTAGTCTAGGATAAACATGGTAATTCCTAATGTAATGGTATAATGTAATAGTATAAATGTAATAGTAATGTAATAGTAGAAATAGCAATAAACCAAGAGTATGACGTTAAACAGTCTACTTTAAGGTAGTTAAAAAAAAAAAACAAATCCTACTGTAATTACTTCCAAACTCACGTCTATAACTATAATTAAGACATAAACATATAATGTCCAAGTAAAGAAAAGGATGTATAATTATAATACCAGTCTCTTTAAAAGTGGATCCGAGAGCAGATAATAAGTCCTTCCCATGCCTTGACAGAATACGGCTCCTGATTAACTTTCAAAAGAGTGTCAGAAACAGCTTCTTTAGTTCCTTTTCAGCTTCTTCCTTGCTTGAAAAAATATAATATTGATCTTGAACTTCCACTTTCAGTTTGGCGGGATACAAGAGGCTGTATTTGATACCGGCTTTCTGTAGCAACTTTTTAATATTAAAGTAGGCTGCACGTTTTGCAGCTCTTAATGGTGAGAAGTCGGGGAAAATGCGAATAAGATTATTTTCAAATATAATCTCTTGCTTGTGTCTAAGAAGTGCCATCACATCAAGCTTACATCGTAGTCGCTCGAAGCGGACAATAAAAGACCTAGGTTTAAAGGTGCTTGATCTGTATGTGCGATAAGCAGCCGCTATCTCAATGTCGAGTTTAAAATCATCTCCAATTATTTTAGACAGTGATTCTACTGCAAATTTCACTGGGCTTGAGCTTTCTTGTTTCTCAGGTATACCCTCAATTCTTATATTATTTCTTCTGTACCAATCTTCCAGGGCCGCAAGTCTGTCTCCGAGTTTTTTGCATTCGGAATTCGCAGCTGTAGCTTTTTCATCGGCTTTAGACGCCAATTGTTCCGCTGTTTCAACTAGAGCCGTGATTGCCTGCTTAACGTCATCCAGCTGATCTGTAACGTCATTAATCTGGTTGGCAAGTATTTTCAGTTTGGATCTATTTTCTTCGATGTGTTCCTCTAATTTCTCCAACATGCCTTTAAAGTTCACGTCAAAACGTTTAAATAGACGCGTTTCCCAGTCTTTGTTATCCTTTTTAATCTCGATGATATCCTTTTTAAGCTCATTCTTAAGCTCAATGTTAGCCTTCTTAAACTCATTCTTGTTATCCTTCTTAAGCTCATTTATGGCCGTAGCCATGGCGGCAGCCCATTCCTGATGCAGCCCACAATAGCAGTGTCGTCATCGAACTTTTGCACGTGGCAGAACTCAGTTGTATTGGAAGTCCGATGTATATAGGCTGAACAGGACCGGAGAAAGTACAGTCCCCTGCGGCGCTCCTGTGTTGCTGACCACAATGTCAGACGTGCAGTTCCCAAGACGCACATACTGAGGTCTGTCTTTAAGATAGTCCACGATCCATGCCACCAGGTATGAATGAACTCCCATCTCTGTCAGCTTGTCCCTAAGGAGCAGAGGTTGGATTGTGTTGAAGGCGCTAGAGAAGTCTAGAAACATAATTCTTACAGCACCACTGCCTCTGTCTAAGTGTGAGAGGGATCGGTGTAGCATATAGATGATGGCCCAAGACGCACATACTGAGGTATGTACATAATACATTAATTATTATTATCATTAATTATTACTTAATACATATTAAGATAAACATGTAAGTGCTTTTGAGTAATTCTGCCATAATATTAGTGCCTGTAGTGATCATTAGATCACATTTATTTATATTTGTGTGTTACTGCATTGATTATTAAGAAATATTATTCAACTGTAGCTGCAAATAGATTTTAAGAATATGATATTACCCGTCTCAAAATAATTCTCCCCCACCCTTAATTCCAGACTGGGTTAAAAGTAGTAGTGTTGCTGCCGTGAAATTTGTAACTTTTCGCTCTCTCTCAATACAACCAGCATTTTTCAGTCACTGCTTAAATCTCAGAGGAAGACCACACCCTGGCTCATTTTTCATTTACTTGTGGTGTTCCTAGAGTGTGTGACACCCAGAGGCCTGTGGAGGGCTTAATATGGCAATGTTATAACTCATTTTGACGTTTACCATTCATTATGCATGCATCTTTTGGTAATAACCCAGTTAACCCAACAGTCACCAAAGTGTGTAAAATACCTAGAGAAAAACTGGACAATATTTTTAAAGATTGTCTTATCACAGTGAAAACTTCCCAGTAGAGCACAAGTACTTTATTGTAAAAATTGTGAGAGTTCTCATATCAGATCTGTAGAACACTTGCAAGGATACCCCCTTGACACTCCAAAGAAATACAATATGGAAGCATCTTTTAATGAACAATTCAATCAGCAATTTCCAAATTAGACACGCTGATTCTGCTTTTTTTTACTGAAGATAAATAGTTAAATGTGTGCTGAACCATAAATATTTCCATGCATACTGGTCTTTTCTGTGGTGTTTAGTTAAATATATTTGATTTAGTATTACACTATACTTCAGTCCAAATAAAAAATAAAATCTTCTTTTGGCTGGTCCTGTTAGGGGTTGTTACAGTGGATCATCTGTTTCCATATCTTCCTGTCCTCTGCATCCTGCTCTGTCCAATCCACCACCTGCATGTCCCCTCTCACCACATCCATAAACCTCCTCTTAGGCCTTCGTCTTTCCTCTTGTCTAACAGCTCCATCCCTAGCATCCTTCTCCCAATATATCCAGCATCTGTCCTCTGCACATTTTTTGTCAGTGTCACCGTCTCCAAACCATATAACCCAGCTAGTCTCACTACTGTCTTGTACACCTTCCCTTTCACTCTTGCTGTTACCTGTCTGTCACAAATCACTCCTGACACTCTCCTCCACCAACTCCACCCTGCCTGCATTCTCTTCTTCACCTGTCTTCCACACTCCACATTACTCTGTATTGTTGATCCCAGATATTTAAACTCATCCACCTTCACCAACACTACTCCCTGCATCCTCACCATTCCTCTGACCTCCCTCTCATCCACACACATGCATTCTGTCTTGGTCCTACTGACCTTCATTTCTCTCCTCTCTATAGCACATCTCAACTTCTCTAGGGTCTCTTCAACCTGCTCCCTGCTCTCATTACACATCACAATGTCATCCACAAACATCATAGTCCACAGGGTTTCCTGTCTGATCTCATTTGTCAACCTGTCCAACACCATTGCAAATAAGAAAGGAGTCAGAGTCGATCCTTAATGTAATCCCACCTCCACCTTAAACTCATCTGTCACTCTTACCGCTGTCCTTACCACTGTCACGCTTCCCTCATACATATTCTTTGCCACTCCTTACTTCCTCATATAATACTACAACTCCTCTATAGACACCCTGTCATATGCTTTCTCTAGGTAATACAAAGAGACACAGTACAACTCTTTTGGCCTTCTCTGTACTTTTCCATCAACACCTTCAGAGCACTCATCGCATCTGTAATGTTCTTTCCCACCATGAAACCATACTGCTGCTCGGTAATCATCACCTCCCTTCTTAACCTAGATTCCACTCCTCTTTCCCACAATTTCATGCTGTAGCTGATCAATTTTATCCCTCTGTAGTTACTTCAATTTGGCACATCACCCTTATTTTTAAAAATTGGTACCAGTACACTTTTCTCTACTCCTCAAGCATTCTCTCACTTTCCAAGATTGCATTAAACAATCTGGTTAAAAACTCCATTGCCATCTATACTAAACACTCCCATGTATGTCATCTGGACCAACAACCTTCCCATTATTCATCCTTGTTGTCCTTGATTCCTCCTTGCTAATCTGTTGCACTTCCTGGTTCACTATCTTCACATCTTCTAACCTTCTCTTGCTCTCATTCTCTTCATTCATCAACCTCTGAAAGTACTGTTTCCATATGCTGAACATACTCTCCTTGCTTGTAAGCATGTTTCCATCATTAGTCTTTATCATGTTAACCTGCTGCTCACCTTTCCCAGCTCAGTCCCTCTGTCTAGCCAATCAGTACAGGTCCTTTTCCCCCTCCTTACTGTTCAGCCTCTCATATAACATACACCTTTTCTTTAGCCTTTGGCACCTCTTTCTTCACCATATGCCTTATGTCATTGTATTCCTGGCTACTTTCTTCATCTCTCTGACTATTCCACTTTTTCTTTGCCAACCTCTTCCTCTGTATACTCTCCTGTACATCCCCATTCCACCATCAGGTTTCTTTGTCATTCCTTTGTCCAGATGTCATACCAAGCACCCTTATAGCTGTCTCCCTTAACACTTCTGCTGTAGTTGCTCAGCTGTCTGGTAACTCTTAACTGCCACCTAGTGCCTGTCTTGCCTCCTCTCTGAATTCCACTTTACAGTCTTCCTTTTTCAAATTTCACCATTTAATCCTTGGCTCTGCCCCCACTCTCATCCTCTTCTTGATATCCAACATTATCCTACAGACTACCATCCTATGCTGCCTAACTACTCTTTCCCCTGCCACCACTTTGCAGTCTCCAGTCTCCCTCAGACTGATCCTCCTGTGTTGAATTAATCCACCTGTGTGCATCTTCCTCCACATTTGTGTGTCACCCTGTGTTCCTCCCTCTTCTAAAATATATATTCACCACAGCCATGTCCACTCTTTTCGCAAAATCCACTACCATCATATCATCATATTATTCCTCTCCTTACACCATACCTACCCATCACTTCCTTATCTCCTCTGTTCTCTTTACCAACATATCAATGGAAATTCGCTCCAATCACCACTCTCTCTCCCTTGGGTACACTCTCTATCACTTCCAACTCACTCTAGAAATCTTTCTCATCCATTGCACATCCAATTTGTGAGGCATATGTACTAATAATATTCATCATCATATCTTCAATTTCCAGCTTCATAATCGGCACTCTTTCCAACGCTCTTCACCTCCAAAACATTCTTGACATACTGTTCCTTGAGGATAACCCCCATCCCATTTCTTCTTCCATCCGCACCATGGTAGAACAGTTTGAAACTGCTTGCAGTGCACCTGGCCTTACTCCCCTTCCTTCTGGACTCTTGCATGCACAATATATCAGCCTTACTTCTCTCCATCATATCAGCTAACTTTCTCCCTTTACCAATCATACTGCCAACATTCAAAGTTTCTACCCTCACTTCCACTCTCCTAATCTACCTCCCCCCATCCCTCTGGACATGCCTTCCCCCTTTTCTGCTCCTTTGGCCAACAGTAGCCTAATTTCCCCCAGCACCCTGTTGGCTAAAAGTACTGGTGATGGCTGTTGTTAACCCGGGCCTCGACTGATCCAGTATGGAAATCAGTATTGTTGTCTGCATATTGATCTGGCAAAATTTTACCCTGGATGCCCTTCCTGAAATAACTCTTCCCACTGGTTTGTACATGCTCCGTGGCTGGGTTAAATAAAAATGTAAAATATGATTTTCATGTTTTTTAATGGCATATTTGCGGATTTTCATGTTCGCAGCCGTCTGTCTGATGTCTGCAGAATTAATTTTGTAACATTATCAACCATACTATGTCTGTTAAACCTGCTCATTAGCTGGTCTAAGTTAGTAAGCAATTTTGTTCTAGTTCTCTGACTCCACACACGGCAGCTGCACTTAGCCTTGGTCATGACCTGCTATTAGGCTGCAGCTATGAGGCCATCTGCAACAGCACTAAACCTGAAAGTTAGTCTTGTTACTTTAAATACATACCAAGATCAGACCAGTATGGGATCATTCCCAGCTTAGAGCGCTCAGCAACTGACCCCATAGGTCTAGGCAATATGCATTGAAGCATATCCGAAGGCAAAAGAAATATGAACACATTTTTAAATATTACAGTACATCTGGTAATAACATTACAAAAAATACAACATTTGTAGCAGCAATTAGGCTAGAGTAACAGTCTTGGATATATTAGGCTGTGTGGGAACTAATTCCATGTCTCCATAATTCTCAGAGCCATAGATTAAGTTGATGTAGCAGAATTCTTTCAATTACACTCATATGAAAAAGTTTGGGAACCCCTCTCAGCCTGTATAATAATTTACTCTACTTTCAACAAAAAAAATAACACTGGTATGTCTTTCATTTCTTAGGAACATCTGAGTACTGGGGTGTTTTCTGAACAAAGATTTTTAGTGAAGCAGTATTTAGTTGTATGAAATTAAATCAAATGCGAAAAACCGGCTGTGCAAAAATTTGGGTACCCTTGTAATTTTGCTGATTTGAATGCATTAATCCGCTCAATACTGATTACTTGCAACACCAAATTGGTTGGATTAGCTTGTTAAGCCTTGAACTTCATAGACAGGTGTGTCCAATCACGAGAAAAGGTATTTAAGGTGGTCAATTGCAAGTTGTGCTTCCCTTTGACTCCCCTCTGAAGAGTGACAGCATGGGATCCTCAAAGCAACTCTCAAAAGATCTGAAGACAAAGATTGTTCAGTATCATGGTTTAGGGGAAGGCTACAAAAAGCTGTCTCAGAGGTTTAAACTGTCAGTTTCAACTGTAAGGAATGTAATCAGGAAATGGAAGGCCATAGGCACAGTTGCTGTTAAACCCAGGTCTGACAGGTCAAGAAAAATACAGGAGAGGCATATGCGTAGGATTGTGAGAATGGTTACAGACAACCCATAGATCACCTCCAAAGACCTGCAAGAACATCTTGCTGCAGATGGTGTATCTGTACATCGTTCTACAATTCAGCGCAATTTGCACAAAGAATACGTGTATGGCAGGGTGATGAGAGATAAGCCCTTTCTGCACTCACGCCGCAAACAGAGTCGCTTGTTGTACACAAATGCTCATTTAGACAAGCCAGATTCATTTTGGAACAAAGTGCTTTGGACTGATGAGACAAAAATTGAGTTATTTGGTGATAACAAAAAGCACTTTGCATGGCGGAAGAAGAACAGTGCATTCCAAGAAAAACACCTGCTACCTACTGTCAAATTTGGTGGAGGTTCCATCATGCTGTGGGGCTGTGTGGCTAGTTCAGGGACTGGGGCCCTTGTTAAAGTTGAGGGTCAGATGAATTCAACCCAATATCAACAAATTCTTCAGGATAATGTTCAAACATCAGTCACAAAGTTGAAGTTACGCAGGGGTTGGATATTCCAACAAGACAGTGACCCAAAACACAGTTCAAAATCTACAAAAACATTCATTCAGATGGAGAAGTACAATGTTCTGGAATGGCAGTCCCCTGACTTGAATATCATCGAAAATCTATGGGATGATTTGATGCAGGCTGTCCATGCTTGGCAGCCATCAAATTTAATTGAACTTGACAAATTTTGAATGGAAGAATGGTCAAAAATACCTCCATCCAGAATCCAGACACTCATCAAATGCTATAGGAGGCGTCTAGAGGCTGTTATATTTTCAAAAGGAGGCTCAACTAAGTATTGATGTAATATCTCTGTTGGGGTGCCCAAATTTATGCACCTGTCTAATTTTGTTATGGTGCATATTTTCTGCTAATCCAATAAATTTAATGTAACTGCTGAAATACTACTGTTTCCATAAGGCATGTCCTATATTTAAAGGAAGTTTCTACTTTGAAAGCTCAGCCAATGATAAACAAAAATCCAAAGAATTAAGAGGGGTTCCCAAAATTTTCATATGACAGTAATTAGCCACATACTCAACAACACCAGTGGAGGAACTGCAGTTAAGGAAAACCAAGAACCTGCTCTTTACAGAAAGAGTAGTGGTAATATGGAACAAACTTCAACTCCTGTCAACTTTTTAAAAGTGTTTGGATAAGATACTGGGTCAGATTGCCTATTAGCCAATCAACCAAACTTGATAGACTCAGTGATCTGTTGTTTTTCACGATGCTTATGTTCCTATTTTAGAGTTTCTTAAATTTTTTATTATATATTGTACCATATTGAAAGTTGTCAAGCTAAATGTAAAGGTGTTATTAATTTACAGGCATAGTAATTATCAGTGTATACTAGTTAATATTTAAATATTTTTAGTGGTAATTATGTACAGTTCTTTTTAACTGAAATTTATAGCTTTCCGTCAAGCACAACATTTAACAAAATGTTTTTATTATATAATTGTCGAGATTTTACAAAAAAGAAAACTGGCTAAGTTTCTAATGTGTTTCCACTATCTACTATAAACACTTTACTCTCTTGCTGCAACACAAATAATTGAATCATCATTGATCTGTACCATTATTTTCAAAACCTGCATCTCTAGACAATCTGAGACAATGTTATTTCACTTAAGTTTAATAAATAAATGAAAGTCAACTTTTCATAAAAATATTCTTGCTTAATCTGTGTGAAACATGGTGTAAGTTGGCTCAGAACTTTATTTTGCACAAGTATCTCTCTTGACATTGTGGGTCAAAATGTACCTAGGGCAAGAGTCTGCTGTGACGGATGGCCATGCCTGGCCGGGACACCCCTTCACCACATCTGCCAGGGGGACAAGGGTGAGAAGCCCAGTATCTTCCATGGACTCTAGATGGCAGTCTCCCTGGGTTGAAGCGATGCTTCACACTCCCCCAGGGCTTCATGGGGGTTGGAGTTCTATGCAGCGCTGTGGGGTTCCACAGGCGCCACCAGGGGGTGCTGCAGCAGGAGCTGCTGGCCCCTTTTGGGCACTGGTTTCACCTTATCCAGAATTGCAGCCGAATGTCGCCAGTCAACCACCTGCAGCACTTCCGGGTACCCAATAAAAGGGAGCCAGCGACCACCACTCAGCGGCCAGAGTCGGGTGGAGGTGGACAAAGCTTGCTGAGGAGGAGTGGTAGTGGAAGAGAGGAGAAGAAGAGTGCTTGGTGTTACTGTACTGTGCTTTGGGACTGTGTTGTGGTTGGAGGGATTATGGGGAAGATGTGCCCTCCAACTGAAGAAAAATATTTATTTCATTTTACCCATGCCTCCCGTGTCAATCTGTGTCAGGTCGAGCGCTATATAGTGCCTTTCTTACATTCATTGGTAAATATGTCTTCAGGCACATGCTTCCCAGTGTCGCATGTTGTGGGGATGTTTTCTGCTTAGTTGAGTAAAATTTTTACCTATTTGTGTGACGGTTGTGAAATCACAGTAATCACAAAATAAAAAAGGTTCTGTGGAGTAACACAAAATTGAATATTTCTGTTTAATGAATATTATATTTTGTTTTGGAACACTCTTACCATATTTTATTGTGCTCATCTGGAAGAATGCTAATCTGCATAGCGTACTACAGTGGAAAAATTATAGCTTGTTTTATTCAAAAGTATTAATAAAAAATTCCAAAAAGCACATCTAAAATGTTTTGGAATCTTTTTTCAGTGTTGTCATCAATTAATTTAGCTGCTGAACTGTTTCAATTTTTTCAGTTATGGAAAAATCTTTCAATGATGAGTTCATGTAAATTTTTTCTTATTGTTGCCATCTTAGTACCTTGGGAAAGGTGAGTTTCAAAATTGCAGCTACACAGGCTTATCTTATTTTTTGTGGTACTGATCTAAAAAATGTGTACTGTACATTGAATTAAAGCTTTCATATATATAAAGCTTAATTGAATTTACTCCAGGGCTGCCTCACATTAAACAACTAAGTATGTTCATTTTAGAGATGATTTTATAGCCTTGATACAGTATTCTTAATATTATAGATTCAACAGTCTTTTATATTGTTTTAAATATAATGATTTTTTTGATATTCTGTGTATTTTTTTTTTCTTAGCTTGGTCAAATGAACTATTGCAGCAGGATCTGCCAAGAAATGTTGATGAAATTATCCATAATCTTTTCAGTGAAATACAGATTTTTGAAAAAATGGGTGGTGTAACAATACATAACCATGAACAGGTAGAGAATTAAAAAAATTTCTGTTGTGTAGTTTTTGCCAGCAATTAAAAAAAGATCTTTATTTAAATACAATTATGCACATGCATAGTGTATGTTAAAAATACAATTCTTATTCAAGTAATACATACTTTAGCCACAAGGTTTCATTATATTAGTAACATGAATTATATATAAGCATCAGTATCTTGTAACCCAGATGATATATTTTTACTTTCATGGGAAGTTTTTTCTCTCTCTTTTTTTACATTTCTATGTTTCTTTCTGTAGGTGGAGGAAAATGCCGTTAAGCTGTGGAACTGGGCTATTACCAAACATTTAGGCTCAGCTATTAATGAAGAACAGCTGGCAAAAGGTTGTTACCTTATTTAAATGGAATATGTCTTAATTGTGTCTAGCAAATAGTAATTACTTATATTATTCAGTAAATCTACTCTGCTATGATTTGAATTGTGATTTTCCAAAGTGATAAAATATGCAATGCAACAGATAGCTTAGCATTGTGATTTTCTTTATGAAAACTGCAGTGCTATTTAGTCTATTTTCAAGGAATTTATTATTGGAAATAACATTTCTGAAATCAATCATTGGAGTGATTTCATCTAACAACATATACACCAAACTTGATCATTTTGTTTATTAGTTCATATAATTAATACATTAATAATAAATTCAAATATGTAAGGAGTATTCTAGCATTTTACAGCCAGCAGGTACTGAAGGATGGATAGTGACTAGGGAATCCATTCAGACATTTTTCATTCCCGGGAATGAAACTGCTGTAATTCCCGGGAAAACAGGAACGGCCAAGCTCGCATATATAGCATGTAAAAGTGAAAACTGAGCACAGTGGACTGGGAGGAGTCTGCACTCTGCAGCTCACGAATGCCGGGACGGGGCAGAGTTCATTGACGTCTGTGCTGTTGACAGCTTTGAACAGGAACTTGAAATTGCAATGAGTCAGTCTGTTGCATCCGCATTATCTGTGCTAAGAAACTTGCCATCACAGATTGATGACAAGAAACTTGATGCATCAGTAAAAGCTGAAATGCAGGTGTTTCAGAGCAACGGCAAGCGCGGGCGTTGTTTAGAACAAATGTATCAGTATCTGATGACTGTGCTGCCTACTTCAGTGGAGGCAGAGCGTGCTTTCTCAGCGGCTGGCGTACTCTGCACGAAGGTGCGCTCTTGCCTGGACGACTCCACGCTCGACACGTTTTGCTTTCTACGCTCTTATTACCGCAACTAACTAGATACATATACTTATATGACAGCATGAACTGCTTGTAGTTAAGGTTAGTCTTTTATTGGTGTCAACATATTGCAGTAGTTTTATTAAAAAAAAGTTTTGCTCGTTCTAAAACTGTTCACATGTGAGATGCCCGTGCACTGTGTCATTCCCGGGAATAACATGTAGGGTTCCCGAATTCCCGGGAATGGATAAATCCATCCGGGAATGGATTCCCTAATAGTGACAGCAACAGATATAAAAGAAATGATTTCAAAGAAAGTGAACATTTCTTACAAACACTTGAAAATCTTTACTTTATCAATATAGAATATTTGAATTACAAAGTACAGTACAGTACAGAACCTTGGTTCACGAACGTCTCTGAACACGTACAAATCGGGTTACGACCAAAAAGTTTACCAAACTTTTGAATCTGTTCACGACCACACACTCGGTATACGAACAAGCCAGTTTCCCTTTCGGTTTGTGTTCAGTCTCTCCCTGTGCAGCAAGCGAAAGACGCACACACACACACACACGTGTGCGAGAGAGACACACACACACACACACATGAGAGAAACAAACAAACAAATACACACACACACACACACACACACACGAACGAGAGAGAGGAGGAAGTTAAAGAATGAACCAAGCTTGTTTTTAAAGAGACTGATTCGAGCATTGTTTTAACCTCATTGTATTTAATGATGACTTTTTTCTATTGGATTTTAATCTCCACTTCACTTCTGTTTACAGCGATCGGTTCATAGCGTGCATTGTTGCAATGTTACTTTTCTTGGTTGTTTATTAAATTACAGATTTTTCAAATGTTAATTTTTTTCCCTGTGCTTAAAAAAAGTGTTTTTAGCAAGCGGTTCGTAGTGCTATAGCACAAACTCTTGCAATGTTAGTTTTCTCTGTTCTTCAAGGTTTTCTCAGTGTTATTCAATGTTTTTACATTTAGTTTACTATTACGCTGTGTATTCTATGGTATAATTAACTATATTTGTGCTTAAAAATCTTAAAAAAAATATATATATATTTACATACAGTTCGTATGTCTGGAACGGATTTGTTGTATTTATATACAATCCTATGGTGGAAATGACTTTGGGTTACGACCAGACTTTTGGAACGAATTACGGTTGTGACCCGAGGTTCCACTGTACTGATCATTTGTAGTAGTGTAATGTGTAAACATTTTATGTATTAAAGAAAAAAAAAACATCTGTATTATACCTGTTTTTTTTAGCGTCAGGGCATTCTTTGAGGTATGTAGTTGTAGTTTAAAGCAAATCTGAAACAAAAGCTATATTATGCATAGACAAGTTGATGGCTGTTTCAGGTTTGCTTTCGCAGGGGGTCCTTCAGATTTTGTGAAGTTCAAGTGCAGGTTCTGTGTCAATGGTGACTGCAAGGAGCAGAGGTCATAAACCTTTATTACAATAAGGTGATCATATCATCCTTTTGTTTGCATACTACCATTTAGAAAGTGTGGGTGACACAAGGTGCACTGTGCACTGGGACACTTTTTTCATCATTGTGGATTCAGCCACATCTTATAGAGATAGTTTCTTTGTTGTTTTAGAAGTTCAGGTTCATGAATTGCTCCTTTGTTTTCTGACTGTGATTTAAATTTGGCATTTTGGCTCCAGGTTGTGGTTCTACATTTGGTTTTGACCTTGATTCATCTCCTGATTCCTTATTCCAATTTTACTGCTGTATCCTCTGTGCAGGCAGTACACTTATAGCATGTCCCAATTAGTCCTCAAAGGTAATACACTGCAGAATGGGGTTTTCTGCACTGTCAAATGAGGAAAATGATAACATTACATACAAGCCAGACTGTGTAGTCTTTAGCAACAGGCAGAAAAAAAAAACAGTGTCACCAGTGTAACATAGAGTATATTGTGAACAATGTGACTTAAATACATGCAGTTGTTTAATTGTATAATAAAAAAAATTGTTGACATCTTTTACAAAAAAAAGTAATTTTTCTGAAAAATAGTCATCCTGATGAAAAAAAACTAAGCTTCTAAAGAGTGTGGACTACCAGGACGCATACAGTCGCCCTGACCCGACACAGACAGGCAGACACAAGTTCCAGTCCAGCACAAACGTTTTATTTACAGTTGTGGAGTTCTTTTGTCTGCTCTACACAGTACAGTACATAAAGCATAGCACACTTTGCGTCTCTCTTCCTCTTTGTCGTTCCTCTCCACTCCTCCAGGCAAGCCCTCTAGTGTCCCGGGGAAGGTATTGTCCTGCTGATGCTCTCTCCCCTAGTCCTTCCATGTATTTGGCGTCCCAGCCAGGTAATGGTCATGGCTGCCCGTCAAAGAGTTAAATTTCATTTAGCTTTTGAGTTGTTACTGTAATAGTATTGAAAGTAAAAACTTAATTTGAACCAATATTTTGAAAAAATTAAATTGTGCGCATGTTTGTCTAAACGGTATATGGAAAAATACCTGAAAATTTTTTATCCTTATGTAAATATAATGCAAATCAAAGAAATCCTGAGTGTTATGTGTTCACAGAAACTTAAATATGCTACCCTTCCAAATATGGTTAAGATTAAGGCTGGATTAAAGTTAGTCAATTTAAGTATTAATCTGTAAATTATGAAACACACAAGTTGTTTAAAGGGCACTTCAGTTTTTTAAGGCTGAAATTAGGGGTTGTATCCAGCAGGGGGTGCTCTTTCTCCTCTGGAATGTGTTTATTTTTGATTGACTAGAACCAAATACTGTATTTTATTTATTTATAGGGAGCACTTTACATTAGCAGTAAATCTCAAAGTGCAACATAAAAAGTTAAACAAAGGCAAGGCAAGATAAAAACAGAGATAAAACAACAATAATTATAGCATTCTTGTTAATAAGCTTTCCTAAATAGAAAAGACTTTAGCTGTTTTTTAAAACAGCCCACAATCTGCTGTGTTCTTAGGCTCTCTGGTAGGGCATTCCATAGCCGTGGAGCAGCGGCTGCAAAGGCTCGGTCTCCCATTGTATGAAGTTTGGTCACAGGGGGGCGAAGGCGGTAGGTATTTGTAAAACGGAGGTTTCTTGTAGTGGATTGTAGTATAAAGAGTTCCTTAAGATATTGTGGAGCATTTCCATGGATACACTGGTGAGTAAACAGAGTTTATATTCTATATACGGAGATGGATAGGGAGCCAATGAAGTGATTGAAGGATTTGTGAAATGTGTTCATATTTCCGCACCCTCATCAGGATTCTTGCAGCACTATTTTGAATTTGTTGTAGCTTTTGAAGGCTCTTGTTGGGTATCCCGATGAGGAGTGCATTACAATAGTCCAGTCTGAATGAGACAAAAGCATGAACCAGCTTTTCAGCATCACAGAGAGAGGTAGGGACGGAGTTTGGCTATGTTTTGCAGATGAAGGAATGCAATTTTACAAAGGTGATGGATATGTATATCAAATGACAGATGGGAGTCTAACTTGACACCCAGATTTGTAACAGAAGGGGAGAGGGTAATGGTAGGGTCAGAAAAGGAAATACAATTTACAGAGGAACGAAGTTGATGGGGATTGACAATTAAAAGAGCTTCAGTTTTGGATCTGTTCAGCTTGAGGAAGTTCTTGGACATCCAGGCCTCAGTGTCATCCAAGCAAGAGGAAAAAGTTGACGGAGGTGTAAGAGAAGTCGAATCCAGTCTCACATAGAGCTGCGTATCATCGGCATAGCAATGGAATGAAACTCCATGCTTGAGGATGATGTGACCCAACTGTACCTTTTGTACCCAGGCAGAAGAGAATTACAAGAGAGAGAAATATGGTACACAAGGAGATATATGTAGTTAACTTGCTTTAAAAGGTAACAATTCATTCCCTTATATTTCCTGAAAATCAAAGTGAAAAAATGATGCAGCAGTACTCAGTAGTTTGTATGGCCCCCATGTGCTTGTATGCATGCCTGACAACGTCAGGGCATGCTCCTAATGAGATGACGGATGGTGTCCTGGAGGATCTCCTCACAGATCTGGACCAGGGTATCAGTGAGCTCCTAGACAGTCTGAGGTGCAACCTGGCAGCATCAGATGGACCGAAACATAATGTCCCAGAGGTGTTCTATTGGATTTAGGCCAGCCGAACGTGGAGGCCAGTCAATAGTATCAATTCCATCATCCTCCAGGAACTGCCTGCATACTCTTGCCACATAAGGCCGGGCATTGTCATGCACCAGGAAGAACCCAGGACCCACTACACCAGCATAGGGTCCAAGGATTTCATCCCGATACCTAATAGGAGTCGAGGTGCCGTTGCCTAGCCTGTAGAAGTGTGTGCATTCCTCTAAGGATATGCCTCCCCAGACCATCACTAACCCACCACCAAACCGGTCATGCTGAATGATGTTACAGGCAGCATAACGTTCTCCACGACTTCTCCAGACCATTTCACGTCTCTCACGTGTGCTCAGGATGAACCTGCTCTCATCTGTGAAAAGCACTGGGTGCCAGTGGTGGAACTACCAATTCTGTGGCAAATGCCAATCGAGCTCCACAGTGCCGGGCAGTGAGCACAGGTCCCACTAGAGGACGTAAGGCTGCTGATAGTTTTGACCATGTTGGATTTGAGCAGCTGCTGCTCTACTCTCGGTTTCTTCATCCTAATAGGTTATCGCCAAGGACAGTGTCTCCATTGATATCCCAACCCTTGGCACTCGAAACACCATCCTCTTCTGTTTCTAAAGCAGAGAGGGAGCTGGATTGAATCCGCCCCTACTGGTGTTTCTTTTGAGCAGCACGCAGCTTTAGCTTGTTGTCAATTGATGTGGCCAAAGTAGGCAGGGATACAAAGTCAAATGACTTTGACAGGTGTTCCTGATTGGTCAATCCTGTTTTGTTGGGTGAATAGTTATCTTTAGGTAAACTCCCCATTTTATTTTGTGGCCTTTGAACAGTTTGGGGCCCTCTATCATTTAGAGAAGGACCCTTTACAGTTTGAGTGGCCTTTATTAAGGTATGAGGATGTTTTTTACTGACACCCTTTAGCCCTGTAGGAGCAAGTACTACTCTGTTTCCTTCAATATTGTACAGGGCCTCTTCCCACTGCTCCCCTATCTCTTTGGCCCCTCAACAGTACATACATCTTTGTCTGTCACTTACCCCTTTACTGGCTTTCCTGACTGTTTTTCGGCCCATTTCTGGTCCCAGATGTTGGTGCTGAATGTGCAGAATTAAAGGTTTGGGTTTGGTTACAATAATTTTTAAAGGACCCTGCCAACTGACGGCCAGGAAATCCCATTGACTGCACTAAAGTATCCACAAGGGAGCGTCTTAAGCACCAAACCACAGATATTATAATGCCTAAACACAGTTCCAGGTTCAATTTAGGTATTTATTAGTCTTCAAAATCTTCCTTATACAATCATCAGCCACAATACACAAATACAAATTCTCTTCTTCCACCTTCGTGCAGAGTGTTGCCCAATGCCTTCTGACTCATACTCAAGCTGTGGGCTCCATTTTGTTTTGTTTTTTATTATTATATATATATTTTTATTTATTAAAAGCAATTAACATTACATACTAACAACTCAGACTTAGCAAAACTAAATTAAGTTCAACTCCCACCCATGAGAATGAGAGGAAGGCCAACTGCCAGAGTAAAACTATTAAGAGTAGAAAAGAGGGAAGAGAATTCTTTTCCCCAATATAAAAGCTTATTTAAAAAAGATATTGATGAGATTTTGGTCCAGAATGGTATTAATTTGGTGCATACCAAAAACATATGGCATAATGAGGCTGGACCTCGATTGCAACGTTTGCAGGTTGGATCTTGCACTGAAAACATTTTGGACAATTATAAATGAGATAGATGTGCTTGATTAAAAGTTTTTTTTTTATTTTATTAATTTTAAATAACTTTAAAAAACAAATCAAGTTTTACAAAAATAGGTTCAAAACAAATCAACCCCCACCCCTTTGAGAAAGAGAGCTAGGCCAACAGAGTAAAACTTAAGCTAGTAAAAATAAGTACTTAAGTAAATTAATAAATGAATAAAGATAATTGGAGTTAAAGAGGGGAAGAGAACCTGCTTCCTCGATTTAAATGCTTATTCTAAAATGTTATTGATTAGATCCTGCCAGGTTTTGAAAAAGTTTTGTACAGATCTTCTAAGTGCAAATTTGATTTTTTCCAGTTTCAAACAGTATATAATATCAGTTACCCACTGACTTAGAATAGGTGAGTTAGGATTCTTCCAGTTGAACAAGATAAGTCTATGTGCCAGTAGTGTAGTAAAGGCAATTACAGTTTGTTTGTCCTTCTCCACTTTGAGCCCATCTGGAAGTATGCCAAACACAGCTGTTAATGGATTAGGAGGGATTGTGACACCAAAGCTGTCTGAAAGGCATTTAAAGGTTTTGGTCCAAAATGATGTTAGTTTGGTGCAGGCCTAAAACATGTGGCCCAGTGAGGCCGGAACTTGATTGCAGTGTTCACAGGTTGGATCTTGCCCTGGAAAAATTTTGGACAATTTTAAATGAGAGAGATGTGCTCGATATGTAATTTGAGTTGAATAATTCTATGCTTTGCACATATGGAGCGCAAGTGAATTCTGTGCATTGCTACCTTCCACTCCTTTTCTGAGATGTTGAGTGAGAGATCCTTTTCCCACTGTACTCTTGGATCTTTGAAAGGGAGGGACTGTAATATGGTTTTATATATTGCGGAAATACTGTCTGAGTCCTCAAGATGGATCAGTATTTTTTCCAGCATAGAGGTAGGTGGGAGGTGAGGGAAACTGGGCAGGTTCTGTTTAGCAAAGTTTCTAATTTGAAGGTAGTGAAAGAAATGTGTTGCTGGAAAGTTAAATTTGGAGTGTAATTGTTCGTAAGATTCAAAAAAGTTGTCTATGTACAGATCTATAAGTGATTTAATGCCTAATGTTTTCCAGATATTGAAAACTGTACATTTGAGAGGGTGGAAAAAGGTGGTTCTCATGCAGAGGTGCCACAGATAAAAGCTTCTCTATCTTAAAATACTTCCTACATTGGTTCCATATTCTGAGTGAGTGAAGCACAATTGGGTTGTTAGTGTATTGATGATAACTTGAATTTACTGGGGCACAAAGCAAAGAACATAAAGAAGTACTGCAAGATTTTATTTCTATTGTGGGCAAGGCCTGTGTCTGTTCATCTATTTGTGTCAATTTCTATGTTTTTATAACTTATATATTTGCTGCCCTGTAATAAAATTGAAAATTAGGTAGAGCCATGCCACCTTCTGCTTTAGGTCGTTGTAGGGTTGCTCTTTGGATGTGTGGATGTATTGAATTCCAAATTAATTAGGTTATTGAATCTAATTTCTTAAAAAATTATTTAATGATTTGTTAATGTATATGGGGATGCTTTGAAATATACTGTATAAAGAAGCTTAGAAAGGATATTCATCTTGACAGTGTTAATTCTCACTGCTAAAACACTGCTACATCTATGCACGTCTTGGTTAAGTTTTTCCATGCAGACAGCAACATTTTGTTGAAAAAGAGCTTTATGTTTACTTGTGATGTTTAACCCTAGGTATTTAAACTGAACTGCAATGATAAAGGGGAAGGTGTCCAATCTAATGTTCCATGCTAGAGTTCACTAGAAAGAACACTTTTATTCAAATTAATTTTGAGTCCAGATATCTTTTGAAATTCTGCTACTGCTGATAGGACTGCAGGCACAGTATTTTATGGATCTGATATATTTAGATATCATACCATCTGCATCTAGTGATATTTTATGTTCAGGTCCTTGTCTGATAGGTTCTCTTTATCTCACAAGCATTTTGAAAGTGCGCTCAGAGACAGGGGGCATCCTTGTCTAGTGTCACGTTCTAGTTTGAAGTAATCTGAAAAAATGTTGTTAATACAAATTGAAGCTTTTGGACTGGCACAGAGTAGTTTGATCCATACACATTTGTTCAGGCCAAACCCAAATTTGTGTAATGGTAATAAATAGGTAGTCCCATTCAACCATATTGAGTGCTTTTTCTGCATCCAAAGATAATAAGATCTCTGGGGTGTGTTAGACTTGTGGGTGAATATATTACATTAAATGGGAGTCGAAGATTGGAAGTGAAGTGTCTACCTTTAATAAATTCGGTTTGGTCTTGTGATATTGCTGAAAGAAGCACTTTCTCAGTTCTTCTAGGTAGAGCTTTGAGGAGTATCTTAACATCTTTATTTAGAAATGAGATTGGTCTGTATGATGCATGTTGTAATAAGTCCTTATTTTTCTTAGGAAAGATGGCAGTTAATGCTTGGTGAAAGGTTTGAGATAGAATTTTATTGTGTCTGGCGTCTATAAATGTTGCTAATAAAAGGGGCACTAACTTAATTGAAAATTTTGATTTGATTGTGGCCAAAAAATTGTTATCTATAAAGAAATAAATAATTCTTGAGTAACAATGATGTACTGGTGAGAAGAAGGAATATGCTGTTTGAGTTTGGATATATGTATATGTGTATACATATGTATATGTACTGTATATGTATGGAAGTGAAGGTCTGTGGTACGGTTTGCATATTTGCAGCTGGAGATCCACAAAGGGAGAAGATGAATCACGTATCATAAAGTAGTTTTTATTCCTGAGCTTTCAGCCCCTGCCAGGAGCTGTCATCAGAGGGGAATGCTTAGACATACAAGAATCAAAGGCAATATATAGCAAAATTAAGTGGTGGAGGGTGGTCTTAGGTCAGTGTGTGAGTGAGGGAGGGTAATGAGGTGGGGGTTGGGAGGAGTATTGGTCGTAAATTTTATTTATTATGAACATGTTCTTCTTAAGTTTGTATATGCTGGGTTTATGTCCAAATGTCTGTTAATGGCGTTTTCATTTGATAGCCAAGATTCAGCCAAATCTCTGGTACTTTTAGTACTGGCCTTAAATTTTACTTGTGCATTGTCTGGTTGATTTTGTGTGCGTATAGATCAGTGATCGTGAGTCCATCCTTCTGACGGCATTGCAATGTTCCTGTATACATGTTGCAATTCTTTTTGATGTCTGTCCCACCTCATTACCCTCCCTCACTCACACACTGACCTAAGACCACCCCCCACCACTTAATTTTGCTATATATTGCCTTTGATTCTTGTATGTTTAAGCATTCCCCTCTGATGACGGCTCCTGGCAGTGGCTGAAAGCTCAGAAATAAGAACTACTTTATGATACGTGATTCATCTTCTCCCTTTGTGGATTTCCAGCTGCAAATATATATATATATATATATATATATATATATATATATATATATATTCACGGCATTCGAAGTCTGTGTCACAATCTGATAGTGTGGGTGGTTACCTACCAGGTAACGCTTTGTGGTTGGCCAGCAATCTGCTAACATCCGCCACGGTGCCCTCAGTTTGTGAAGAGCAGATCATAGAATGGTTGAAATAGTTTACTGTCAAATAAATGCAAAGAGTACACGACACGTGTTTCGCCCTCATTCTGGGCTCATCAGGTGTACACACTCCACTGCACTCCCTCTCGGGAATCGAACCTCGGACGTCAGCGTCGATGCCCCTAACGTTGCGCCACGGCGTGTGGTTCGTTTATTTGACAGCATGTAGATCGGGGTAATTACATTCACGGCATTCGAAGTCTGTGTCACAATCTGATAGTGTGGGTGGTTACCTACCAGGTAATATATATATATATATATATATATATATATACATACTGTACATATATATACATACATATATATATATATACATACAGTAATCCCTCCTCCATCGCTGGGGTTGCGTTCCAGAGCCACCCGCGAAATAAGAAAATCCGCGAAGTAGAAACCATATGTTTATATGGTTATTTTTATATTGTCATGCTTGGGTCACAGATTTGCGCAGAAACAAAGGTGTGCGCGTCAGGAGCAGAGTCTGTCAGAAAGACAGAGGAAAGCAAACAAATCAATAGGGCTGTTTGCTTTTAAGTATGCGAAGCACCGCGGCACAAAGCTGTTGAAGGCGGCAGCTCACACCCCCTCCGTCAGGAGCAGACAAAGAGAGAGAGAGAGACAGTTTGTTTTTCAATCAAAAATCAATACGTGCCCTTCGAGCTTTTAAGTATGCGAAGCACCGTGCAGCATGTCCTTTCAGGAAGCAGCTGCACAAAAAATAGCAACGTGAAGATAATCTTTCAGCATTTTTAGACGAGCGTCCTTATCGTCTAGGTGTGCGAACAGCCCCCCTGCTCAATCCCCCTACGTCAGGATCAGAAAAAGGCAGCGCAAGAGAGACAGAAAAGTAAGCCGGGTAGCTTCTCAGCCATCTGCCAATAGCGTCCCTTGTATGAAATCACCTGGGCAAACCAACTGAGGAAGCATGTACCAGAAATTAAAAGACCCATTGTCCGCAGAAATCCGCGAACCAGCAAAAAATCCGTGATATATATTTAAATATGCTTACATATAAAATCCGCGATGGAGTGAAGCCGCGAAAGGCGAAGCGCGATATAGCGAGGGATTACTGTATATATATTTAGACATATATATATACATATATATATATATACATATGTATATACATATGTATATATACGAGGGGGGGCCCAAAAATAACCGGAATTTTGTTGTTGTTAGGTTGGTACTTGTAGTACGTGGTTGGGCCGCTAGGGCGATCTAGTTACACTCCTCACAAGTCAGTCTGCCAAGTGCCATCAGTCTGGAAGGTTGTGCTCAGTGTTCAGTGAATTTTTTTGTAAAACTAGGTTGCGCAACAGTGTGAGAAGGAAACGCCCTGATTTGTGGGAGTCGGGCGATTGGTTCTTTCATCATGAAAATGCTCCATCTTACACTGCTCTCAGCATTCGCCAATTTTTGGCAAGAAACGGTATGACAACCCTGAACCACCCACCCTACTCACCTGATTTAGCTCCGTGTGATTTCTTTTTGTTCCCTTGGATGAAAAAAGACTTGAAAAGAAGGCGTTTTGCTGACTTCGAAGAGGTAAAACAAGAAACGACCAGAGCATTAATGGGCATTACTTCAGACAAATTTAAAAAATGTTTCGAACAATGGAACAAATGGTTAGATAAGTGTATTTCCGCCAATGGAGAGTACTTTTAAAGAGACTAATTGTAGTTTGTACAGAAAATTAAATTAAACACGTTTTAAAAATATTTCATATATATATATACAGTATACATATATCTATATATATATATACATATATCTATATACAGTATACATATATCTATCTATATATATATATATATATATACATATATCTATATATATACATATATCTATCTATCTATCTATCTATCTATCTATCTATCTATCTATATATATATATATATATATATATATATATATATATATATATATATATATATATAGAAATATATATGTATATATATCTATATATACATTTATCTATATATACAGTGGGGCAAAAAAGTATTTAGTCAGCCAGCAATTGTGCAAGGTCTCCCACTTAAAAAGATGAGAGAGGCCTGTAGTTTTCATCATAGGTGTACCTCAACTATGAGAGACAAAATGAGAAAAAAATACAGAAAATCACATTGTCTGATTTTTAAAAAAATTATTTGCAAATTATGGTGGAAAATAAGTATTTGGTCAATAACAAAAGTTCATCTCAATACTTTGTTATATACCCTTTCTTGGCAATGACAGAGGTCAAATGTTTTCTGTAAGTCTTCACAAGGTTTTCATACACTGTTGCTGGTATTTTGGCCCTACCAGTTATACCTCTCTTACCAGTTTCCTCCTTGCTCTTCCATCCAGTTTGGAGGGACGGCTGGATCCAGGGAGGGTCCTAGTAGTACCAAACACTTGCCGCTTCTTTATATTATTTTTAATTTATTTCAGAGTCACCAAGGAAGTTGGGGAAACTGTATTATAATTTAATCTCTGTTTATTAAAGGAGAGGGAAAACAACGACCATCAGCAGTTGAATTATTAATAGATGTGCTCATTACTAACCATAGTAAAGTCTTTAATTTTGACTTGACATACGTTTAACCTTCATTGCATTAAAGTTTCTTTTTTTAGCAAACTCTCCTTCTAAAAAATTGGGAGTATCATTTATACATGTATTACTTTAGTACTGTAACATGTTTCAGTCCTATGTACCATTTCCCTTTATCTTATTAGTGTTTTACATTGATATGAAACCAAGAAAAATTGATTTTATTTTGTCTTTTGCAGTTCAACATGTTTCTTGCAGATTGGTGTTTAGTTTTGAGATATTAAAGCCAGCTGAAGCAACCATTCGTAGAAGAATCTTGGTAAGTGTTCCTTTAGTTTTTAATACTTTAGCATTTTTCATATCTATTTTATTTCAGTTAATACATACCATTTTCTGCTCAAGTAGTTAACTGGGAATTTATTTTTCATACTGCTTATAAACGTATAAAGTAAATTACTATAATAACAAAAAATTGTACTGCAGTATGCAGAGATTTGTTAATAATTATTTTTTTAATATATTGAAACGTCTATATTAGAGAGTCTCTCAATTTTTTGAATTGAGTCACAAAAAATATGAAGCTGTCTGTTAATGCAAGATAGTCATGTATTCTGTACAGAAGAAATAAGTATCTATATCTATCTAAAAGGATAGAAGAATAAAAACTTCAGAAATTAGAAGAGACTTTGTCTGTGTTCTTTTATTTGAAGGAGAATATTTGAGTAATTCATCTGATCCTTTTTGATTACTCCCATTTTGCACGTTTATGCAAATGGCACTGTTAGGCACACCGAAACATTGGGAATATTTTACATTTACATTTTTGTGAAATGTTTAAAAGTATAGAAAAAATTAGGGGAGGGGGTGTGCCCACTCTGGCCCTGAGATTTGTCTGTAGTTATAGTAAATGCTAAAACTATTGGAAACTTGCTGAAGTATTACCATTATCTAACTTAATATGTGGAAGGAATACAATGTTTCCTACATGATCACCAGTCATGAGTTTGTCGGCAATTGAATTTTTATGCAGTTTTACAATTTCTAAGCGTGTGCTGTTATATAGGCTTTATTTGTAGACTGCTGACACACAACTCAACTATGGCTATTCTCAGTGGAGCGGATATATATAAGGTATTTTGTTTGACATATGCACGTATCATTGTTGTATTCTGATGAAAATGACAAAAATGATACATAGATGTATTCTATATAATGCACGGTTTTGAAAAAAATGAGTGTTGCATGAAAACTTTGCACTTTTTCACTAATCTTTTTACATAGAGAGAGTAGATATAAGATACTGGGTTGCCCTTTTATAACCTGAAGCAGTGGATGAAAACTTTTAATAATATTTTATATTATTTTATATTTCAGGTGGTATAATAATGAAATTTAGCAATATACCATATAAAAGAGTGAAAATAATAACAATTCTTGCTTCGCTTAACACTTAATAGTTATGCCATTGTAAAGACTAGAATAGTCTCTGTCTCTTATTCCCTTCCCATGGTTTTGTTCAAAGCTCAGGGTAGTTAAAAAAAAATTGGTCAGCATCTTTAATGTTGTTGCAAGAAATCTACAAAAACAACAACATTTATTTATATAGCACATTTTCATACAAACAATAACCAGGTTTCCATCCAAGGAGTTTTTGCGAAAAAATATTTAGCGCTTCAAATTTTTTTACCGATATAGCTGATGGAAATGCTAATTATCGATAAAATGTTGTACATGTCGACATAATATTTTTCCGTTTAACTTTAGCGCATAAATTCCATATCGATACTTCAGATGTCGCAAAAACTATATTGGAAACACTTTTTGTCGGAAAAAAGGGCTTTAACGCAAATAAATGTGTCACATTAGCCAGGTTTCCATCCAAGGAGTTTTTGCGAAAAAATATTTAGCGCTTCAAATTTTTTTACCGATATAGCTGATGGAAATGCTAATTATCGATAAAATGTTGTACATGTCGACATAATATTTTTCCGTTTAACTTTAGCGCATAAATTCCATATCGATAATTCAGATGTCGCAAAAACTACATTGGAAACACTTTTTGTCAGAAAAAAGGGCTTTAACGCAAATAAATGTGTCACATTTTCATCACGTGCAATCAAAACGAGAATGGCGGAGCGGTTCGCATGGTCTGATGAAGAGAGTTTTTTTTTTGATTAAACATCGTTATTTTGTATTAATTCAAATTTCAGTTTTAATTAAAAACCTTAAGGGAAGCAGGTTACAGTACTAATTCAGTTGTTATCGCACTGAGAAGGGATGTTGAAAGGTAGGCTCACCTGTACAGATCCGATGCTGCAAACACAGCTGCATCATGGGCTCTTCCAGGAGTGCCAACGCAAATGTCTCGTATCATGCACCGGTCATCAACAAGGGCCTGGAGAACAATAGATGGCCACCCTTTGCGATTAATGTAATCGCGGTAGCCTTCCGTCGGGGGAAGAATAGGCACATGCGTGCCATCCAGCGCACCGTAAATCTGTGGCACAAGATGCACCAAGGAATTGCGGTATGCAATTTCATTGGCCTCCGCTACAGTCGGAAGTCTGATATAACGCCGCATTAATTTTTCTTTAAAAGCGGTGCACACAGCATATACACATCGATGGACGGTAGTTTTACTAACCCCGAAAGTTTCTCCAACTACTCTATACTATGCGCAGGTTGCCAGCTTGTAAAGGGCGATGGCAATCCGCTTTTGGGTTGGAACCGGTGGTCGGTGGCAACCTGTGATGGGCGCAACATCAGGACTGATGAATCCACACAACATCTCAAACGTCGGCCGTGTCATTATAAAATGTTGCAGCCAGAGATTTTCTGTGAAGTGTCTCTCCAGCACCTCCTCCCAGAAGGTCTTATTCTGTCGTCTCTCCCATACCCGTGGGTTTCGTCGCACTGGGGTACTTTCTTCGAGCTCTAGGGCTATCAGACAAGCAACTGCTTCATTCTGCTGTCGTCTTCGGATATTATGTACAATTCCAATTATTTGTGAAACTGAAATAACAGTAAGCTGGCAAATTTCAAAAAACCGTCTGAATAATCTCTCCATTTCTTTGTTTCTTTGTTTAGTGGAGGGGGTGTAACATGGAAAACAAAAGGTAGATAATTTGCGACATACACAAAATTATGTATGGAAACGGCTCAAGGGCAGATTTTTTTCTCGATACAACAAAACTTATGCGACAGTTCGTTTTGGGGGGGATGACGTCATCATGCACAGCATTTTATCGATAAAAAGCCAGTTTGATGGAAACAGGCTGGAGACAGCAAATTTCGCACATTTTTTTTACGTATATTCTGTTTGTCGATAACAAAACGTCGCAAAAAACTGGATGGAAACTTAGCTAATGTAGCTCAAAGTGCTTAACCTGATGAAGAAAGAGAAAAAAGACAAACTAAATAAGAATTAAAATAAGGGAACACTAATCAACATTGAATAAATGTAAGGTCCGATGGCCAGGGAGGACAGCTAAAACAAAAAAAACTCCACAGACGGCTGGAGAAAAAAAAAAAATATGCAGGGTTTCCAGGCCACAAGACCGCCCAGCCCCCTCTAGGCATTCTACCTAACATAAATGATCTCAATCAGTCCTCATTATATTCAGGGTTCTCATGGAAGAACTTGATGATAATGGTCATTTGGACTTCTGGTCGTGTAATCCATCAGTGTAGGGACATCATGATGCTTTGAATAGGTGGTGGTGGTGCAGATCGCCACCACAGAAAACCAGAAAAAGAAAAGAAGAGAAAGTAGGGGTTAGTACGGATTTTGAAGCCATCATGAATAATAATGATAATTAATTGAATATACAGAGCATCAGGATTAAACTAAAATGAAGCTATGAGAAAGCCATGTTAAAGTAATGTGTTTTCAGCAGTTTTTTTTTAAAGTGCTCCACTGTATTAGCCTGGCGAATTCCTATTGGCAAGCTATTCCAGATTTTAGGTGCATAACAGCAGAAGGCCGCCTCACCATTTCTTTTAAGTTTAGCTCTTGGAATTCTAAGCAGACACTCATTTGAGGATCTAAGGTTACAATTTGGAGTGTAAGGTGTAAGACATTCCGAAATATAAGATGGAGCAAGATTATTTAAGGCTTTGCAGACCATAAGTAGGATTTTAAAGTCAATTCTAAATGACACAAGTAACCAATGTAGTGACATCAAAACTGGAGAAATGTGCTTGGATTTTCTTTTCCTAGTTAAGATTCTAGCAGCTGCATTCTGCACTAGTTGCAATCGATTAATGTCTTTTTTGGGTGGTCCTGAGAGGAGTGCATTACAGTAATCTAGTCGTCTGATAACAAAAGCGTGAACTAATTTCTCAGCATCTTGCAATGTTATAAGAGGTCTAACTTTTGCTATATTTCTTAAGTGAAAAAATGCTGTCCTAGTAATCTGATTAATATGTGATTTAAAATTCAGGTCAGAGTCAATAGTTACACATTTAATCACAATCCTAGATCAGTCTGTTTCTTCTCCTATCTATAATGCTTGAAATTGTACCAAAACGCCTTTGACTGACCATACTGGGGCATACTTCTGACAGAAGCTTTCATGATAAAGTAGCCAAGGAAAGCAATCAAACTATGTTGCTTGTCCAGCAGTGGAGAACACTGTTTGCTTTTGGAATATTAGGCTCACATCGGCTTGTCTGAAGTTCAGGTTTATTGTCCTGTGTGAATAGTATTATGAAATTCTTACTTTTATGTTTCTTCAGAATAATGACAGCAATACAGTGCTTACAAAAGACACACATACAAACATTTGTATTGTGTGTGCTTTTTATGTAAAATATGATGTGCTTATGACACTGTTACATAAAACTAGAGCGGCTACTATTGTGTATATTGTCAAACGATTAATCTCTTAATTATTTTAAAAATTAATCAATTAATTGAAGTTGTGTTTTTTTAGGTTCTCCATTAAAAATTTACTTAATATTAATGTACTAAGCATTGGACATCAAGGACTCCAAAATACATTATTGCAAAAAATGTAAACAAGGAAACCT
The DNA here is from genome assembly GCF_900747795.2 of Erpetoichthys calabaricus. Taxonomy (NCBI): domain Eukaryota; kingdom Metazoa; phylum Chordata; class Cladistia; order Polypteriformes; family Polypteridae; genus Erpetoichthys; species Erpetoichthys calabaricus. The sequence continues at coordinate 89,727,744 of NC_041405.2, read as the reverse complement.
TAATTGTAAAAATGCAAAGTTGACTTTCTCAGTTAAAATGGTGATCCCTGCCATAGCCTACCCTCCCCACAATAATATTGACAATTAGTGATGTTTAAAATAACAATTGATTGACCTGGGAATTTTGTACATTCAGTTAGCACAAAAACCTGGACCTTAAAAGTAGGAATCGTGGGAAGGAGAAAAGGTCTTATTCATTAGATAGAGTAAAGGTAGAACTAATAAGAAAAGATGTACAACTGACTAGTCTAACCTGAAAATTTTATGGCCTCATGTATGTTCAAATAATATTGTCAGCTGAAATTCAAATGCATAGTGCTAACCGTAAAGAGTATTTGTAATTTGAGTTATATAATTATTTACTTTGGATGACAATATTTTGTTTCAAGTCACACTCTGTGAAAAGGACAAAGCGATATTAAATGTGCAAACTCAAAGAATTTTATGTCTGTTAACCTAATGCACATGAATTATGGATATTAATTGATACAGAGTCTGCTGAATGTTTTATTAGCACATCTTAATAGTTTAAAATTCCCTCCGTACAGTACTGTGAATGGGATCACTCTGTATGTATGTGAAATGGATCACTTTTTCTGTGACTAGGCTTCATTTTTGTCCTTACAACTGCTTTGTGAAGAATACTACCTTCGTGTAGACCTTTAGCTATTTTTCCATTTGATCACTTTCAACAGTTTTTTTCTGCTGGTATTTTTCTGGTCTCTGACTCTTAACGTCTGCAGATTGCTGTATTTTGTACATTTTGTTTTGTTATGTATATTTTGTTTTTTTATTTTTGTATTTATGTTTGTTGTTGGTTCCCTGTTTTATTATTAACGCTATGTGTGGTGACCTTGAGTCTGAGAAAGATGCTATACAGTACACCCCCAAAATTTGTGGGGGTTACGTTCCCAGAGCACCTGTGAATTGTGAAAAACCGCGACTTTTGGATGTGGTTAAAAATGCCTTTTAAATGCCTATTTTTATAGTTTAAACTCTAAATACAGTATGCCCCCAAAGCACTTTAATTTCATTGCAAACTCAGCTTAATACATTAATACATTACCTAAAAAATTACTTTAATACATTACCTAAAAACAGAATGTAATGGTAAACCCATATACTGTACTGTACAGTACTGTACTGCTATATCTCCCGCAGTACTAGAATGTAAAATACCGATGTTAACGCTATATGTACGTAAGGTGGAGTGGTGGCTCTGAGGCTAGGGATCTACACTGGCAATCAGAAGGTTGCCGGTTCGAATCCCGTAAATGCCAAAAAAGGACTCTGCTCTGTTGGACCCTTAAGCAAGGCCCTTAAGTGCTAAGCACTTTGAGTAGTGAGAAAAGCGCTATATAAATGCAAAAAATGATAACAAAATTAAATTATTATATTTAATTCATGCAAGCGCGTTTTCTTTGGTATGCGCTGTCATTTTCTTTGTTATAAGTAGAGTAAATACATAATAGTTTAATTAAAATACAGTAAAATGTACGGGTACTCACCAATGATGAATGATATTGATGATGAAGATGAAGTAGCTGTGCAGTACGATGTAGAGGATTTAAAACTCCTCGGGTGGCGCCTCTTTTTCAGGTACTTCAGGAGGAGTCGTATCTTTGGATGGGTCTTTTTCAGGTGGGGTTTCGTGCTGGGTTTTCTTTATTGGTTTCAGGAACATTGTGATGGGAAGTTGCTGTCGTTGTTTCTTCATGGTGGTGAGGAGCGTTTTATATGTCTGAATGGCAGCATCGATGCCATTATTAACTGTGAGAGCCTGAACCCTATAGGGATCCCGTCAGGGGTTAAGAGTGGGCATCGATAAGGTTGTTCACCTCATCTTGAGTGATATCGTCAAAACCTTCGCCACCCAGTATCTTTGTCAGTTCCACGGCCTTGTTGACAGCGTCGTGCTGAATGTTTTTGGGTGAAAAGCCCTTGTTGTCAAGGACACACTCTGGCCACAACTTCTTCCAGCAGGCGTTGAGGGTTTCCTTTTTCATCTCCTTAAGAGCAGCTTGGATGACTGACAGGCACGTTGTGATTGTAAAGTTATGCCAGTAACCCTTCAATGTAAAATTCTCGTCCATGTCCATTGCATCCACAAGGTATTGGAGAGAAATCCGGGTATAAAGAGCCTTGAAGGCATGGATTATGCCTTGATCCATAGGTTGGATCAGGGAGGTGGTGTTGGGAGGGAGGAACTCAGTCTGAACTCCCTTGTAATACAAATCCAAAGGGTGGCCGCCAGCATTATCCATAATAAGCAACACCTTGAAGTCCATGCCTAAGTCGTGGAGGTATTCCTTGGCTTGAGGGATGAAGCACTGGTGAAACCAGTTTGAAGCAAGGATTTAGGTAATCCAGGCTTTAGGGTTGTGCATCCAGAAGACAGGCAGCAGGTTTTTATTTTTGTTTTTAAGGGCCCTAGGGTTCGCTGATTTGTAGATGAGGCCAGGTTTCATCATGTAACCAGCAGCATTGACACACATAATAAGTGTCACTCTGTCCTTCTGCGCCTTAAACCCTGGAGCTTTGGCTTCGTCCTTCATGATGTAAGTTCTGGACAGCATCTTCTTCCAGAACAAGCCAGTTTCATCCATGTTAAAAACTTGTTCGGTCTTGTATCCCTTCTCCTCTATGATGTGCCTAAATGTCTCGGAATACTTCTCCGCTGCTTCTTTGTCAGCAGACTCTGCCTCTCCATGTAGAGAGATGCTTTTAATATTAAATCGCTTCTGAAAATAATCAAACCATCCCTTACTGGCTTGAAAATCTTCAGGCTCCGGTGCTGTTGATGGTCCTGGTTGCGGTTCTTCTGTACCTTCTGCATTGTCTCTTGTAGCGAACTGCTGGTACAATTTCCGTGTTTTCTCACAGATGATGTTACCGTCCAAGAGGATGTTTTTCTTCTTGCCGTCGGTGATCCACAATGCCAAGGCAGATTCCATCCTGACAATATTTTTATTCCTTACGGTTGTAACCTTTTTGGCACTATCACAGAAACTTACTGATACGGTACTCCGGATCGCTGCCTCGTTCTTCTTTATGTAGCATACAGTGCTTTCATTAATGTCATAGTGGCGCGCTACTGCAGCATAACTTTTTAGTTCTCAGAGCAAATCCAGTAGTTCAACCTTCTCCTGGAGTGTTTTAAACTGCTTCTGGTACTTAGGCTCAGAGCCAGAAGCCTTAGAAGGCGACATCTTGTATGTTTAAGAATAACAAAATGAAAACAATAACAAAATGGAAAACACAAGGACACTCAGCTGGAGACGTGCCACAGGGCAACACTAAATCAGCAGCAAGGAGAAATGAATAACACTCTCGGACTGGCTACTTTCACCATCCCAAACCACGTTTCCCTCAGCGGTATGTAAACCCACTCACCTGGAGACGTGTCACATGGCAACACTCATTCAGTAGCAAGGAGTAATGAATAACGCTCTCGGATTGGCTATTTTCACCATCCCAAACTGCGTTTCCCTCAGCAGTTGCTTCCTGTTCTCTCTACAGCACAGTATTGCCACGAAAAAAACCATAAAGAATTGCGGAGGATATTTGCGCTTTTCGCTAACAATGACTGAGTCCACGAACCCTGAACCGCGACTTCGCGGGAGTCTACTGTATATAAATAATACTTATTAATCATATTTTTTGGAAATGTCCACTGTATGAGGATATTTGTCTTGTAGAATAGTGAATAAAAAGATTTTGATTTGGGGCAAAATTCTATGTTGAATTTTATTTAAAAATTCTCACTAACAGTTTTTGAATAATTATTTTGAGTTGAAGTTGGGTCAGTTGTGTGAATGTTGTCTATTTCAAAACTAATTTATCTGTAAAACAATTAATCTTTTATCTTGTGTGGACTCTCAAACTGTTTCCGAAACCTGAGAAAACCAAAGAAATCCAAAAGTGTAAAATAAGAGAATTTGTATTATAAAGCAAGAGCAACTGAGCAAGTAGAGCACAGTGTTGCTCCATAGGGCAATACTTATTTTGTTACCCCTGTATATTACATGGGGTGACTGGTTCACTTATCCACCAATCTTCAAGCAACATTCCAGTGTTCACTTTCATCTATAACAAACACTTTCTCTACAACCTAGGCTTACTTCCTCCCATCAATTGTACCCTTACCAAACACTTGCCACCTGACCTCAAGATCATATTTTTACACGGAAATAGCTTTAAATGCAGGACCCAGGCAGCTTTAAACCTTGGAACTGCTTTTGGGGTCCCTGATGATATCATGAAGCTCTGAGTTGTGAAATTTGACAACATCTTAGCTGCACCAGGATCTCAGACGATTTCCTAGCCTTAAAAAAGTTCGGTGAAAAGCAAATTTTTTTTTTTTTTTTCTCTTTATTTCACCTTATACAATTTCTTGTATTAGGAATTTGGTAGTTTTCGCATACCCCTTGGGGTCAGAGATTGTACAGCGCCCCTGGAGCAATTACAGGTTAACGGCCTTGCTCAAGGGCCCAGCAGAGCAGTGACCTTTTTGGCAGTGACGGGGATTTGAACCGGCAACCTTCGGGATACCAGCGCAGATCCTTAGCCTCAGAGCCACCACTCATTCTTAAGAAACCATTTCATATTGTACTGAGGCAAAAATATTCTTCTGTAGCAGCTTATGCAAGTCCATATAAATTAACTCAAAACTATCAGGTTTTGTAACTCCCATTCAGAAACTGGGAATAGTCGTTGCTGTTCACAGTTACTGACTCTACTTAGTTTTCTATTACATTGTTACAGATTTGATTTTTATCAGCATAAAATGGAAAATGTATAAATAAGTTATTCTTATTTTTAGCTGCATCCATTGTGAAACTTAGCAGAAACCAGTAATATGTAAATTATTCTTTAATAAACATTTACTTAAATGAAATCTATTTTATTTAGCAGGAATTAATTACAGTAATTAAAAGCTAAAGTCAGTATAAATGCCAAACATGTTGTCAAGTATGTATTCTCCACCATATACTTGACATAAACACTTATCGTTTTTTTCTGATATTACAGATGGCAGTTAAAACGGGGAGAAGCTGGCTAGACTGTAAGAAAGCCACTCTTGCTGATGATTTCTTTCAGGTTGCTTTGCAAGTAAATGGTTTGGAGTTATTTATGCTATGCTGTTTTTTTTATTTGTAAAGTTTCCTTTTTCTAAAGATTGTAAATCTTTAGTTTAGTGGATTACATACTGTTATTGTTTTTTCATTAGTTTTTTTTTTCTTTTTGTGGTGCCGAAGGACTTTTCAATGATGCCAGTGATATCAGTGTTGAGTTTCTGTGTTTTTTATGAGCCTGACTAAGGATGAATATAGTGAAATGTTGCACTTTATAATGTCACTTTCAGAAACAAGTCTCAATAGCTCAATAATTCTATTCGGGTCTTTTAAAAGTTGTAAAGATTAAAGTGAACATTGTGATGTTCAGAATTTTTTTGACTAACTAGCCACCTCACCATAGTTTTATATGTTAAAAAAATATGTCATTTGTAAATATTTACCTAAAAACTCTGTATGCAGACATGAGTTTTCAGATCAGATTCATTACATCACTGTCATGTGTGTGTATTCAACAAGCTTTGCAATCATATAACTAGCTTATGAAATATTATTTCATGCACCATTTCTGCTGATTATTATTGTGCTACATTAGTTGTTTTTCCTTTTTATTATATATTCTTGCTATTGTTTTTATTGTTACACTGTAAGAAAATATTTCTTGGGCTCTGCTGATAACATTCTTTATTCCCAGACACTTGTTAGCACAAGAGGGGCACTAAACTTCCAGTTAAACACTGATTGGTTTATTGTACCAAAACAGTATTACCTTAAAGTTATAAAAATGTGTTACACACACTAGCATTTGAGCCCCTACAAAAGCTGGGTCTTCAAAATTTTGTCCCTCTGTAATTTTCCAACTCCCAAACTTCTGCAAACTATAACAACAACCAAAGAACACAACAGCTTAAACAATAAGAGCATCTCAGCTCACTGCTTCATTCATCTCTGTCAACTTTACTGAGGTTCACCTGGAAAAGGTTGATTGTGGATTTGTCACCTGAAAGATTCTTTATTACAAGCTAAGTATAAATATATTATTTTTGTCATGATTGATTTGTGTTACTGGTGTAGTTATTTTGTTACTGTTGTGGCTTTGAGGTGGAACCTTAAGTGAATGAACTTTTCCACAATTGGATTCCAAGCATTGAACTTGGTCCATATGTGGATCAAATGTTCCCTGCTGGACACACGTTTTTCACAAATGCAAAACAACAATAAATGGGATGAGTTGAGAGTGGCAAAACTAAATTAAAGTATTAAAGTAGGTTAAAAGTTTTTGTCACAAACTGAATTACTCATGTGCTCACCTGAAATGCAGTGGCTCTGAAATAAACTGACCATAAGACTTCACAATCGAGTCTTTTTTAACCCCTTTATTGTTATCCCTAAATTAACTTATCCACCACCAGCCGCATGCACACTGGGGGCAAGACAGATATTAGCTTTAATTATGATTGAGCCAAACAGATTTGCATAGCAACTGATAAAACAGTACATTTAAACCAAATTACAGGGTGCACATATGATCTGGTATAATTTCAAACTAGTTGTTGGCTTTGTTTGCAGTTACATTTTATTATACTGTATCAAGACATAATTAAAAGCTTGAAGTTGAAATGTGCTGTTCAACAAAATCTTTTCTTTATAGCCATAAAATCATGAATAAAAAATGTTTCAGTTTATTTCTTAGATTGTTGCTTTTAGTGGACAACAATTTACTTCTCACTTCGAACAGGAGAAGTTCATTTTGGAAATAAAACAGTTCTTTGACATGCTGATAAAGAGATTCAGGGTCTGCATACCTGAGTAGAATGCTGTTGTTAACGAATTTCTTGTGCTTTGTAAAGTTGGTTTGACGTTGAAGCAATGCAAGTCTTTTGCTATGACTGAGTTGGCAGGAAATTGCATTGAAATACAGTAATGTTTATTGATATCTTGGCAAAAGTCCACAGACTTCAAACTACAGAAAAATTAACGCTGCTGATGTTTTTTTTATATTTATGTTAAATTTATTTCATTCAGTTGACTGAAGCATCACATAATTCATCCTTCTTTGTTTCTCTACTTGACGTGTAAAGGATTTTTAAATGAGCTGATGTCCACAAGGCATCTGGTCTAAATTAATTTTCAGGGTGTGTAATAAACAACCTGTTTTTAAGCAATTGGCTAATGTCAATAAAACATCTTTAATATGTCAGAGAGTCTGTTTTCCCTGTCTGCTTCAGAAGAACAATTATCCCTGTGCCTAAGAAAACAAAAGTGGACTGTCTGAATAATTACAGAGCAGTTGCAGTCACTCCAATTGTGATAAAGTAATTTGAAAGACTAGTGCTGGGCCAGATTAAACAGCATATTCCAGATAGTCTGGACCAGGGGTAGGCAACATCGGTCCTGGAGTGCCACAGTATGTGCAGGTTTTTGTTCCAACTCAGTTCCTTAATGAGAACTCAATTATTGCTGATGAAGCACATATTGCTTAAGTGACATTTTAATGCTTCATTTTAGTGGTCTCGCTTGTTAAGGTTCTCCAACCGTAATTGCTTATTTCAATCTTAAACTGCTGCATTCAGTGTTTTAATTGCTCCTTATTAGCAATAAGATGTAAAAGACAAAGCAGCCAGCAGTTCTCCAGCTAGCTTTTTTCCAGTTACATCTGTGTGTATTCATCATGCACGGTTTGATTTAATAAAACACTTAATAGAAAAATGTGACAGACTGAAAATGATCTGTTTTAGGCTTCAAATCATTTGGATGATATCCTTGGAAAGGAAAGAAATCTACGATATAAAAGCCTTACATTGCACAGACTAACAAGCCATAAAATTAAATAAGGTCTGAGATTGGCAATGATTGGTTTCTAATTAAGCAATTGGGTTGAATGAAAACCTGTAGCCACTGCGGCTCACCAGGACCGACATTGCCTACCCCTGTTTTACATCTTAGGTAGATTCAGGTGGCTGGAAACCGGAAGTGTATGACACTGCCCTTCCTTAGCTCAAACCTATTGAGTTGTGTTGCCAGAACTGTGAGGTCATGAACACGAGAAAAAGCATTGGCATTTGTGTGAAGAGAACCCCAACGATGTTGGAACTAAAATTTAAACAGTTTAAGATCCAAAAACCACCTAGTGACACGTGGATTTGACTCCTTGTGCAGGGCCATTCACTGGTGTGTTGCTTGATTCGCGAAGACATAAAGAAACTGGACTAACAATAAAAAAATATTCAAAAAGATATTCTAATAAAAGATATTTGTAATTCCTTTGGTTCCCAATTGAACAAAATCGAGCAAGCCTAACTAGACTTTAATACTGCCTTCCAAAATAAATTTATGAACACAAAGAATTATATAAAGGCAAACTAAAAAAAAAAGATCTCCATTGACTGTCTCAGCAGACACTATCAAACCAAGCCCTGCTATACTGTACAGCCTAGTAAAGAAAGGTTTCATGTTAGATTTTCAGAATCCTCATTCTATAGAAATTGATATTGGAGGACAATTTTTAAAAGAGATGTTAATGAAGAAACATCTCTATTTGTATGAAAGAAAATGTCTCTCATTCCATTCTTTATATTTTTGATGATATAAAGTATTTCTATATACCGTAGATACTTGCGTATAAGTCGAAAAATTTATGTCTTAAAATTCATTCAAAAAAACAGAATCGACTTATCCGCGGGGCAACACAATTGTCCATAGAATTTGGGTAATGACATTGTACACTCAGCGGTTCACGGTGTTAAGTCACCGGTCATCTGCCGTTTCCCATGGTCTTTGAAATAATTATAAGCCAGCAATACTATTGCTAATTAGCTATTTTTTTTCTAAATTCATTAAATAATTCTTTAAACTGTGAAATACTTGAATTTGAGCATTAGCTTTTACAGGTTTTGGATAACAAACATACCATTAGCTGCCACGTGCAACCAGATTTGGAATCAAAAGAACCAAGGCAACGCACGCTGTCAATGCGATGCAAACGCAGCCTGCGGTTCAAAAAAGTTCTCTGCCTACCTGTTTGTCTTGTCTGACAGTAGCTGAAAAGCAGCATCAGGAGAGAGCAGCCTGAAGTAGTCCAGCAGCGGGTGATCTGTCATGTCCAACAGCAAGCCATGCTGTCTTGTGAAGTCCGGTAGCTGCATCGGCTATGCGAATGCGTTCAGCTGGCAGCTGATCAGCTGGCGTGGCATTGGCTGGTGTCCGATCAGCTGATGCCGGCTTCTCACTCTCTTGCTCGATTCCTGATCACTGTCAATAAAATCCGATTCTGAAAAATCAGAGTCCGACTCAGCGATAATGTGCAAAACATTGTCTGCCGAGTGTTTTCTTTTCTGCACTCGCTTCGCTCCCTTGTTACATATCAACGCCATCTTGCCTTTGTTTACATTTCGCAACTCACGCACACGCAAGGATTTCATCCTCTTGCTCGATTCATGATTAGCGGCGCTAATAAAAATAACTTAATTCCTGTTCCATATATCAATAACGCACATAGTATTCATCTCTGCTCCTCCGAAACATTGAATATGGCACTATTAAATATTAGAGCTTTAATGAACAAGACGTTTTTTATCAACGATCTTATTAGTGATAAAAAAATAGATTTTATTGCACTAAGTGAAACGTGGCTTAGCTCAGATGGCGCAGCTGTTTTAATCGAATCTGCGCCTCCGGATTACAGTTTTACTCGTGCTGATCGCCAAGGAAAGAGAGGTGGAGGACTAGCAAACATTTACTCAAGCAGGTTAAAATGTAAAAATATCAGTTTTGGTAAATTCAAGTCTTTTGAGTATCTCGCCATTATTATTCAGAGAGATTCTCACGTTCTAGTATTATCCGTGTATAGACCTCCAAAATTCAACACGTCTTTCTTTGAGGAATTCTCTGACTTGATGTCAACCTTAATTACGAACTATGACACACTCTTAATAGTTGGCGACTTTAATTTTCATATAGATAATCAATGTGACCAAAAAGTAAAAGAATTTATGAACCTCCTGGACTCTTTTGATTTGAGACAGCTCGTTAATCAGCCTACACATAAAGCAGGTCATACGTTAGACTTAGTAATTACTAAAGGACTAAAAGTTGATATAAAGCAGGTCATTGATATTGGTCTATCAGACCATTTTCTTCTACTTTTTAATATAGAAATAATGATAGAAAACACTCATGAGAAGCATATTGTTAAAAAACGCTTCTTTGACTCATCAGCAGCTTTAAAACTTACAAACATTCTAACCAATCAGTCCGTTTATAGTGGCAACTATAATAGCGAGGAGAATGTAAATAGTAAGGTGGAAAGATTTAATACTAAAGTGAGGGCTGCTGTTGACTTAGTTGCACCTGAAAAGACAGTTAAAAAATCTTCTAGCATTGTTATACCATGGAAGACCCAAAGAGTGTCTGATTTAAAGAGAACATGCCGTAGAGCTGAGCGTAAATGGAGGAAAACTAAACTAATTATTGACTATGAAATATTAAAAGTTAAAATAAACAGAATACAAAACAGAATACAATAACACAGTTCGTCTTGAGAGGCGCTGCTATTTCTCTAAGATTATAAATAACAATGCTAGTAATCCCAGAGTCTTATTTTCAACAATTGATCATCTGTTAAACCCAGGTAACTCAAAGGAATGCCTCCTAAGTACTTCCAGTAAAACCTGTGAGGCTATCGCTGTATTTTTCAATCAAAAAATTAATGATATTAGAAATAACATAGTATATCTCCCCAACACTAAGGATCCTCCTAAACCCCAGTACTCCATAATAAACAAATTAAAGTCTTTCACTAGGATAGATTTACCTGATTTACATAAAATAATTTCTCAAATGAAACCCTCCACCTGTGCCCTTGACCCAATACCAACTAATTTTTTCAAAGAAGTATCGGGCGTGCTTATTGATAATGTTCTTGACATAGTAAATTCGTCATTAGATAGGGGGGTCTTCCCAGACTGTCTTAAGACTGCGGTAGTTAAACCCCTACTTAAGAAAAATAATCTCGATCCCTCTGCTCTTGAAAATTATAGACCCATCTCTAACCTGCCTTTCTTAAGTAAAATTCTAGAGAAGGCAGTCATTATACAGTTAAATGAGCACCTCAATAAACATGCTATTCTTGATAAATTTCAGTCAGGTTTTAGAACAAATCACAGCACAGAAACTGCACTCGTTAAAGTAGTAAATGACTTGCGGGTAAATGCAGACAGAGGCCATTTATCTGTTCTCATCCTCTTAGATCTGAGTGCCGCATTTGACACCATTGATCATAATATTCTTAAGAATCGCCTTAGTCAATGGGTGGGCCTCTCTGGCAGTGTCTTAAATTGGTTTGAATCCTACCTGGCAGGGAGAAAATTCTTTGTTAGTTGTGGTAATTATAACTCTAAGACACATGATATTCTATATGGTGTTCCACAAGGCTCTATCCTGGGTCCGCTGCTCTTCTCAATCTACATGCTTCCATTAGGTCAGATTATCTCAGGGCACAACGTGAGCTACCACAGCTATGCTGATGACACACAGCTGTATTTATCAATAGCACCTGATGACCCCAAATCTCTTGATTCGCTAACACAATGTCTAACCTGTATCTCAGAATGGATGAATAGTAACTTTCTCAAATTAAATAAAGAAAAAACCGAAATCTTAGTGATTGGCAATAATGGATACAATGAGGCTATTAGAAATAAACTGGATGCATTAGGATTAAAAGTCAAATCGGAGGTAAAAAGCTTAGGGGTAACCGTTGATTGTAATCTGAATTTTAAATCACATATTAATCAGATCACTAGGACAGCATTTTTTCACCTAAGAAACATAGCAAAAGTTAGACCTCTTATATCATCGAAAGATGCAGAGAAATTAGTTCATGCGTTTGTTTTCAGTCGGCTAGATTACTGTAACGCACTCCTCTCAGGACTACCCAAAAAAGACATAAATCGTTTGCAATTAGTGCAGAATGCAGCTGCTAGAATCCTTACCAGGAAAAGAAAATCCGAACACATTTCTCCAGTTTTGATGTCACTACACTGGTTACCTGTGTCATTCAGAATTGACTTTAAAATTCTGCTTATGGTTTATAAAGCTTTAAATAATCTCGCCCCGTCTTATATATCGGAATGTCTGACACCTTATATTCCAAATCGTAACCTCAGATCCTCAACTGAGTGTCTCCTTAGAATTCCAAGAGCAAAACTTAAAAGAAGTTGGTGAGGTGGCCTTCTGCTGTTATGCACCTAAAATCTGGAATAGCCTGCCAGTAGGAATTCGCCAGGCTAATACAGTGGAGCACTTTAAAAAACTACTGAAAACACATTATTTTAACATGGCCTTCTCATAACTTCACTGTAATTTAATCCTGATACTCTGTATATCCAATTCATTATAATAACTATTCATTCAAAATCTGTACTAACCCCTACTCTCTCTTCTGTTTCCTTTTCCGGTGTCCTGTTGGTGGTGGCGTGCGCCACCACCATCTACCCAAAGCACCATGATATTCCAACAATGATGGATGGATTAAAAGCCAGAAGTCTGTATGGCCATCAGCATCAAGTGACTCCGTGAAAACCCAAACTACAAAGAGGACTATTTCATTTATGTTAGGTAGAATGCCCAGAGGGGACTGGGTGGTCTCGTGGCCTGGAACCCCTACAGATTTTATTTTTTTCTCCAGCCTTCTGGAGTTTTTTTTTGTTTTTTCTGCCCACCCTGGCCATCGGACCTTACTCCTTTCTATGTTAACTAATGTCTTATTTTAATTTCTTATTTTGTCTTTTATTTTTCTTCTCTTCATTATGTAAAGCACTTTGAGCTACTTTTTGTATGAAAATGTGCTATATAAATAAATGTTGTTGTTGTTGTTGTTGATCACTGTCAATAAAATCCGATTCTGAAAAATCAGAGTCTGACTCAGCAATAATGTGCAAAACATCGTCTGCTGAGTGTTTTCTTTTCTGCACTCGCTTCGCTCCCTTGTGACATATCGACGCCATCTTGCCTTTGTTTACATTTCGCAACTCACGCACACACAAGGATTAGTTGCAGAGTCAACGAGTCTAGCATTTCTCCAAGCACAGAGGGGAATGCCTGTGACATGACAGTGAGTTTTGTCGCCATTAACAGCTGATTGTCGCCCTCTATCTCTGATAGCTGTTAAGTTTTACCCTCGACTTATACGCGGGTCATAACAAATTTCGTAATTTTCGGCTTAAACAATACACTCGACTTATCTGCGAGATCGACTAATATGCGAGTATCTACGGTACATGTATCAGAAGATGCAAAAATAGCAAAAATAATTCTTATTGTTGCCTCCTTATAACTTTTTTATGCTTAAAGTTTTTGCCTACTTTTTTTTTTTTTTTTTTAAAAAGAGTCTCTTCTGTCCCGTTTCACTTGGTGACCTAAGCATGTGCTTATTTTGCTTAATCCAGAGCTACTTTATTATCATTATAGTCAGTGTTTAAAGTGTAACAGAATATCTGCTTCGTCAAAGATCATGGGAATTGGGGAATGGTCACTTCAAAGTCTGAAGATGCTATCAAACAAAAAATAATTTTGGAGAGTGAAGGTGTCAGTTCATTTTTTGGGGAAAACCATGAGGGTTCTGTAGAAAGTCCAAAGATGTGATTTAAAACAGTTTCAGATGTGGGAGGGGTGAAAGGAGGGTTGTGGTTGTGCATGATGAGAAGTGTCATGGGTTCCTAATGTCTTCAGCTGTGATAAAAATGATTAACAAAAATTTGTACTGGTGTCTTGTTTCTACCGGTATACCTTGCACATAATTATTTGAGTATGTTGAACATATCAGAGATAAGAATAGCGTCATTTTTGCATTATTTAGCAGAAGATGAAATGTTATTATCAATAAAAATAACCAGTTTGTGAGTAATTCATACGTATATGCTGGGTAGAAAATTGAATATTGTTGAATAGTGACTAAAGCAGTTTTTTAGTACCACTGTGGAATTAATGTCTGTCATCTGGCTCCTTTGAGTTTTTTTTAATTAAATTTTTCTTAGGTTTCACACTTCACAGTGGTATGGTAAGAGTTCATACTGTATACAGTATATAAATATTTGTGTGTATTTTGTTTTATTTTAGTTCTTAGAAATACTTTATGGCCAATTAATAAACCGAAGAGAAGGCAATGTGGATTTCAACATTATTAAAGGAGATGTGGAAAAAGACATTTTTCGAGTTCTCTGCTATCAAGCTGAATCTGTATGATTAAGAATCAATTTGATTTTTATTTGTAAAATGCAGTTTCTTTCAAAACTATGGAAAAATGCATTGAAGAAACCATCTAGCACTGGGAAAATGTTTTTCTGTCTTTGTTGATAAAAAGCAATTTGGTCATTTAAGTAGCTTGATTGTATTCATATCATATTGTAACTATATGTAGATTAGGTGAACTACTGTACCTTTTTCTTAATACTGCATTTTTGAATTTTGAGGGCCCTACGTGTGTTCAAACTTAAAGGTGAACTAAAAATGCTGTACATGCACAAGCATCACAAGCATTTTTTATGTGAAAATAAAGAGAGGTGACTGGCAGTGTGATATTATAAAATTAACTGCTACTAAAGGTCATATTCTTTCTCTTCTTTCACCTCACAAACATACTGATGAAAGCAGACTCGGTCTAGAATTCTTCATTGAGTCTGGTACCCTTTGGTTATCTGCAAAAATCTTTGTGTATTTTATATATTTTTTTTACTTTCTTTGAAGAGTATTAAGAAGAAAATGTTTCTTAATAACTTTAGGTAGAAAGTCAGAAGTAGGAAAGATTGTATTTTTATAATTAGTATTTACTTATCCTCTCTACAGGATGTGATACAGGGCTTCCAAGAGCTTGCAGTTTCCTGCTTGTTACGTTGCAAAGATATACTCAGTCGGCTACCAAATGAGGTATTCACCATAAAGTTTTGTACTTTGTGTGGGCTGAATTTAGAGTACCACACCTGTTGTAAAAGATATTAAATACTTTTTTGATTTGTAAATGTGGATTTGAAATTTATTAAGAGTATTTTTTAAATATTTTAGGGTAAATTTAAAAAGAAATATATATTTAGATAAGGAACAACTATAAAGTAATGTGAATATATTTATACAGAAAAAATGCTCTGTTTTGCAGGCAAGATATTTATCAATGCTGTGCTACAATTTTGGAATTGACACTTACAAGCTAAAGAAATTTGAAGACAGCTCTTTTTGGCTTGGGTAGGACTTTTTGTAATATGTACTAGTTGCTGCAAAATATACTGCTGGAACGCAACTGGTACCTATATATTAAAAATGAATAAGTACTTTAGTTAATTAGTCTTTGGATCATGTATTTTATTAACCATTTTGTTCACTGTTGGATAATGATGATTATTTCTACTGTATTATGAATTTACCTTCTTATATTGTACTCCATTATAATGTATTGCTGTTTGCTTTATAAATAGACCTGTGGTGATATTTGCTATGAAAATAACATTGCATAACATTTTCTAACCCACTTATACCAATTCAAGGTTATGGGGAGCCAGAGCCTATTCTAGCACATTTATTTGCAAGGCAGAAATCATCTGTTGACATTAAGACATTCCTTTGCACAGTCTACTCACACATTCACCCACACCCACAAAGCCAATTTTTAATTTCCAGTAATCTAATATGTATCTCTTTTTGGCATGTGGGAGGTAAAACCAAAACACAAATGAGAAAACCCAAAGAGTCATGGGAAGAGTGTGCAGACTCCACACATGACAGCATAATCAATGAGACAACAATACTGCATTTTACAGTACACTTCCATTTTGGTCACTGAGCCATTGAATATAAATTTATATATAACCAATGGAGTGACATTATATTATCATGACCTGTATATATATATAAAATGGCAAGGAGCAAGGCATAGTGTTCTAGTTTTGTCCAAAAAAGAAACATTTTCTGTAGCATTAGTTAGGAAGTGTTTGAAAGTTGGTTGACTTTGATTGGTAGTTGATATTCTGATTGCTCCCTGGTGCTCTGACCTTTTTCTGTTCATGACCATGCCTAAGCCCTCTCCTTTGTGAATGATCCATTTCCTTGTCTTTATTATTTTTTTTTCTTCTCTCTAGCACTTTGTGCCTTTTACAAATACATAACATGCCATTTTTGTTCTCTTTAACATTGATATTTTTGAGGATAAGAAATAATTTTGAAATTTATTAATACACAAATATAGTCACATTTGCTTTCACTGCATTTTATCATCAGCTGTGCAGATATCTTAACAGACAACAAGCAATGTTTGGCTTTAAAATTGTTTTACCATTTTTTATCTTTATATAAGTACCACTTGAGTATTAAAATTTGTTTTTCTGCAAAGAATACAGGCGTTTGAAAGTACAATTTAAACACTGAATTGCAAATACATTTTAATAACAAATAGTTTAGTGTCGACCAATGATCTGTAGTGGGATGTCAAACACTGAACCTGGAGGGCTACTGTGGCTGCAGATTTTCCTTCCTGACACTTTCCTAATCAGTGACCAGTTAATTAACTGATTTATTTACCCTAAATTTTAATTGTCTTGTTTTGTAAGACCCAGTCCTCTGAGTTGCTTCTTTTTTCCTTAAATGGCAGCCAAACAAAAATAAGTTGCCAAAATATGACCAACTAAGTTGAGGCCTCGAACTCCAACCAGTTACTTAATTAGAGTCCTATTCTTGTTGTTAATTAAACCTGTTACTTAATTCCATGGTTTGTTGGTGCTCTCATTCTGACAATCAAAATGTTTGATATTCTTTTTTCTTAAAGCACTTCATCTTTCTTTATTTTCAGATATTCTATGATTGACACAGATTAGCTAGCCATGTGTTGGCAAGTTTTATATCTTATTATTGTATTGTTGTTAATTAAGGAAACAATTGAGGTGGTTGGAGTATTAAATAGCAAGTCTATTACACTTAAGGCAAAAGAATTTAATTAGCAGCAAAATGTTGATGTTTACTTGCTACAAGATTTAAATGAAGTGGCTATTTGCCTTGTTCACAATGGTAATGACATGAGTTGTTTCATTTGTTAGTTCCAAAATAAAATTTATTTAGTGTTTCAATGCGTTGTGTTAAAAGAGACGTGTAATTGATGAAACATAAATTAATAGACAAGCAAAACAGCATACTTCATTGCTAAATACGAATCTGCAAACACTCAGTTTATGTCATTTTTTTAGCTTTTGAAGGCAAACTACCATTCATTACTATAAACTGAAAGTGGAAGCATACGTCTTATATCTGAATGGTCATTTTCATGTCTACTGTGTCCTTTCATCCCTTCAGCTCATGGGGACACCTGTTTCCTTGACTGGGCCTTTGCTATAGTAATGTGTGCCCCCTGTCTTCTGCTTTTAAAACGAATACTGAAATTATAAAATTGTTCCAAAATTCATTTTAAAAGAATGCTGAAACTATTCTGTATCACTTTCATATTTACTGTGCCACTGACAGGGACATTTATTCTTAAGGCTGGGGCAGGGCTGTAGAAATGTGTGCTCCCTGACTTCTGTTTACAAAACGAAGACTGGACATGCAAAATTGATTTAAAAAGATTGTAGGTAGTCTTCTGTATTATTTTCGTCTCCACTATGCAACTATATCCCCTCCAATGGAGGGGACACTCATTTTCACAGCTGGAACAGAGCCATAGAATTACGTGACCTCTGACTGCTGCTTACAAAGTGAATACTAGACAGCTAAAATTGTGCCAGACCTATTACCCTGATTATATGAAGTCCCCTGCATCACTTCCATGTCTACTGTGGCCCTCTTTCCCTTTCACTGGAGAGGGCATTCACTGGAGTAGAGTCGTAGAATTGTGTACCCCATTACTGGTGCTTGCATGATGAATACTGGAATTCTAAAATCGTCCAAAATTGATTTAAAAATATTGAAGGAAGTAATGTATATCACATTAATGTCTGTTGTACCCCTCTGTCCCATTCATTAGTGGGCACACTTATTTCCTTTGCCGCAGAAATGTCTTTTGCTTTCAAAATGAACATGGCTCTTTATAATGAAATGTTGATTGAACATTTGCTGGATATTTTTCTTTCCAGTCGTAGTCAACATATGCACAGTCTGCAAGATGCTACAATTCTTGGTTCCCATGAAATAAAACATGCTTAATTGCAGAAGTATACAATTGATTGGCTGCCGAAAACTGCATACATTGCTAAAAAGATGCATCAAACAAATTTGTGTCTGGATGTCATGATACTTGATACCTAATTGATACCTTGTAAAAAACAGAAATCCTGTTCAACAGCTTTTTAACTATCTCTGTTATTAATGTGGACAATATTTTGCTTTTTTTCTGTAAAAGAATATAAAATATATAAATACTAATAGTAGCAGCAGCTTTAAAGTACTGGTATACTCATCAAATAGTTATCTCACTATCATTTAAGTAAACTTATATTGGCATTCATAAATATTAAAATACAATGCAGGGCTTAACTTTTAGTGTGTGATAGACATGGGGATTCCCTCAGTGAAACAGTAAATGTAGAGATTTTATAATGTTGGGTGGATTTCAGCATTGGGTTTATAAAGGAAGATATTATCTTAGACTAACTGATTTATCGTACCATGTGCACATTCCAAATTTATTCAGACGTTTCCATTCCAGTAACTGAAAAATACTGTTTAAAATCAATACGAAAAATAAAAATCCAATATCATTATGTCTGTAATATTGAATTCTTGAATTTCAAGATAATTCAGAATATTTTAATATAAACAAAATCTATAAAGTGGTTTTTGTAACCGCATGCTTTTAATATATTGTTTATCAGGAAATTTCTGTTAGGTTGTAACATTTGCTATTATATGATTTATAAGATTCATATTTGCATCAGGGCGGCACGGTGGCGCAGTGGGTAGCGCTGCTGCCTCGCAGTTGGGAGATCTGGGGACCTGGGTTCGATTCCCGGGTCCTCCCTGCGTGGAGTTTGCATGTTCTCCCCATGTCTGTGTGGGTTTTCTCCGGGCGCTCCGGTTTCCTCCCACATTCCAAAGACATGCAGGTTAGGTGGATTGGCGATTCTAAATTGGCCCTAGTGTGTGCTTGGTGTGTGGGTGTGTTTGTGTGTGTCCTGTGGTGGGTTGGCACCCTGCCCAGGATTGTTTCCTGCCTTGTGCCCTGTGTTGGCTGGGATTGGCTCCAGCAGACCCCCGTGACCCTGTGTTTGGATTCAGCGGGTTGGATGGATGGATGGATATTTGCATCATTAGATAGTTACTAATGAGTATTATCTAATGGTGGAGTCAAATTGATTACATTTTTAAATAGCCTCCTTAGTGTTATGTTCACTTTAGGAATATAAGTGACCAACTTTCAATCTATACTAATAAAAGGCAAAGCCTTCACTCACTCACTCACTCACTCACTCACTCACTCACTCACTCACTCACTCACTCACTCACTCACTCACTCACTCATCACTAATTCTCCAACTTCCCGTGTAGGTGGAAGCCTGAAATTTGGCAGGCTCATTCCTTACAGCTTACTTACAAAAGTTAGGAAGGTTTCATTTCGAAATTCAAAGCATAAGCTTGCACGACTTGGTCATATTACAACCAGAGTGCTGAACTGACAACGTGGTATACAAAGAGAACTATAACAACCGTAATAAACGAACAATAAAACAGTACAGAATCGCTAAGCAAGGAGAAAGGACGGCCTTATATGGCGTTCGTTTATAAAACAGCGGACAGGCTGTGTAAAGGTAGCTTCACAAAAAAACAGATCCTTAACAAATTGTTATTGGTATATTTTCCCTCAATTTAAAAAGGTTTTCTTTTCTTCTTAATTAAAATTTAAAAGCAATACTTCACCGCTGCGAAGCGCGGGAATTTGGCTATATGCAGTGAGTGTGTACGCCTGATGAGCCCAGAATTAGGGCGAAACACGTGTCGCGTACTCTTTGCATTATTTGAGCAATGTACCCTAAGTTCTTGTCTATAAGCCGGACTCATGTATTAGCCGGAGACCAAAAATCATACGAATTTTTAAAATAAAATCGTATCATAGATAAGCCGGACTCATGGATAAGCCGAACGTACTATAACCTATAACTAATAGAAGGGAGGGAGGTCAGTGGTCTCACTCGCGCCCATTTAATTTCTTTAAGGGGGGAGAGAGTGTGAGATATTGCCGTCTCTCTCACTCCCCGCATGGCGCGGTTGGAGCGGCCGGAGCGCGTTCTTTCTGCTCTGGGCGTCGCCGAGTCAACACGAGCGCGTAGCGGTCATTTAAATTGTGATTTTATATGTAAGCATATTTAAATATATATCGCGGATTTCTGCGGACAATGGGTCTTTTAATTTCTGGTACATGCTTCCTCAGTTGGTTTGCCCAGTTGATTTCATACAAGGGACGCTATTGGCAGATGGCTGAGAAGCTACCCGGCTTACTGTTCTCTCTCTCTTGCGCTGACTATCTGTGATCCTGACGTATGGGGATTGAGCAGGGGGGCTGTTTGCACACCTAGACGATACGGACGCTCGTCTAAAAATGCTGAAAGATTATCTTCACGTTGCTATCTTTTGTAAAGCTGATTCCTGAAAAGACATGCTGCACAGTGCTTCGCATACTTAAAAGCTCGAAGGGCACGTATTGATTTTTGACTGAAAAACAAACTCTCCCTCTCTCTCTCTTTGTCTGCTCCTGACGGAGGGGGTGTGAGCTGCCGCCTTCAACAGCTTTGTGCCGCGGTGCTTCGCAAACTTAAAAGCCAAACAGACATATTGATTTGTTTGCTTCACTCCTTTGAAGAGGAAGATATGTTTGCATTCTTTTAATTGTGAGACGGAACTGTCATCTCTGTCTTGTCATGGAGCACAGTTTAAACTTTTGAAAAAGAGACAAATGTTTGTTTGCAGTGTTTGAATAACGTTCCTGTCTCTCTACAACCTCCTGTGTTTCTGCGCAAATCTGTGACCCAAGCATGACAATATAAAAATAACCATATAAACATATGGTTTCTACTTCGCGGATATTCTTATTTCGCGGGTGGCTCTGGAACGCAACCCCCGCGATGGATGTATAAGCCGGACTTATGTATAAGCCGATATTCTATTTTTTCATTTTCACAACTTTTTTCCTTAGATAAGCCGCGGCTTATTGACAAGAACTTAGGGTAAATGTTAAAATGTCAACATAAATACAGTAGGAAAGGTAGCTCTACTGATGTACTGATACAGATTTAGTATACATCTTCTGACATGTTTTGGAATAGTCATCAGTGCTCTGCCTGATGTTACAATCTGGACTGTAGAAGTGTATTTCTTTGCACACTTTACTTATAATATTTTTTGTCACATATGCATGAGAGGGTAGAATAACAATGCCTGATCCACACAATTTATGTGTCCCTTGTGTTATTATAGGTTGTCATAGCTCAAAGCTTTGTAAAAAGTTTTGACTCGTATTTCTCACTTACTATTGTGTCTGCCGGAGTAATTCCTGTACTTGCAGTCATGCATAAGTACAGTACTGATTTTGATTCAGTACTACTGATACTGTACAAAAGCTAGTACAATTTTGCTTTCAGTACTGAAGTATTGGTTTTTGTGATGTCCTTAGTCTTTAATGTGGTTTTTAATAGTATAACTACTAAAATGTGATGAACTTATTGAGGTGATGTAGAACTATTCTTAATTCCATATTTTATCACTTTAGGAAGTAATACTTTTACTGATGGCAGGTGTTTGCAAAACTAGGCTGTTGTGTTTGATTTGGACTGTTTATTTAAATTTATATAAAAGCTGTTTGGAAATCTGCTTTTTTTCATCTTAAGAACACTTATTTATTCCTTTAATTGTGTAATCAATTAAATTAATATTACTATTAGGTTGATTTAATTCCATTACCACTACAACATTGTTACAATAAGAATAATGCAAGATGAAAATGTAATTAACAAAACAAACATTAAACAACAAACAAATAATAATACAGATTTTTCATTATAAAACTGTCAGTTGCTTTTATGGAGCACATCAGAAACGTTCTGAGCGTCAACTGGATGATAACATACATACAAGACTGCAAGACAGTTACAGTCTGCTTTATATATAAGATACATAGCGGCTCAAGTCACAAAGCAACAGGGGCACAGTGGTGCTCAAACATAAAGAATGCTGGCAGTCACCTCCAGTTTGCCCTCTGGTGGTCGTTCTGAGTGTCAACTGGATGATAACATCCATACAAGACCGCAAGATCATCTCCCCACTATAACCAGAAGGGGGTGGGTTAGGGTTGATTTCACCCTACAGTATTTTTAGTCAACCAATGAGAAACATGTATAACAAGTTTCATGAAAATCGCTCCAGCCGTTCGGAAGGGATGCTGGAACATACATTAACTTTTATATATACTGTATATAGATTGATGATAAAGAAATGAAAGATGTAAATGAGATTGCACAATGTACTGTAAAATGAAGGAAGTTAACAAAGACATATTGAATGGCATACTGCCAACTCTACCTTTTGCACCCCATGAAGTTATGTAGATATGATAATTTTGCTCTTCAGTTCTCCTTCTCTTACACTTAAAATACAGTCCACCATAAAAGCTCCCCACCACAGCAAGCAAGAATTGTCATCTTATTAAAGTACGAAAACTGATTTATTAACTGCCGTGTATCAGAGTACTACTAACGCATTGTACTGTATAACCTGTATGGTGAAAAATTAATGAGGCTGATTCCATCCTAAATTTTTTTCAATAATTTTTATATCAAGGAAGCCCCTATATACTTTGTTTTGTTGCATGCAAGTCACTTTGAGCATTTCCACAACTGAGACCAGTTTTCTGTTTTAGTTTATTGTCCTAAATCTCTCTTCATTCTTCTTTCTTGTTTTCCTATGAGTGTCTCCCTCTTAAAAGTGAGTCTTTAAGCTAGAAGACTACACACTATAACCATATTCATATGTACAATAACTTGACCTACTTTTAATGTTAGGAAATGGAAGATGTTAACAAAACCTCCAACTTCATTACAAATTTTGAAGTTTCTTGCACTCAAAGTTCTAAAAAATATTAACTTTGCTAAATAATGTAGTTCATTCAAAACACAATAAAAAATATTTAAAAATACACTCTATAATATAGCTACCTTTTACAGTTTAGTATTAAACGTGGCAATATCACAATTTTGATTTTAGTTTGATTAATTGTGCAGGCTTTGTTTTAAATATAATTGTTCTGCCACTGAAAAATGCTGACTTAGTCTGCTAGGCTAAAAAGCTATATACTTCATAATTTTTCAAATAATCCTTTTCTCTTTTATACTCTTTTATGTAGTACTAGGGTGTTGTAGCATGTTAGCCATTATGGATGTAATGAGAAGTCAAGCAAAATGAAAACTTTTATTGGCTAACTAAAAAGATTACAATAGGCAAGCTTTCGAGGCAACTCAGGCTTCTTCTTCAGGCAAGATGTAATACAGAGACTGGAATTCCCTGTGTTTATATAGACACTAGGACAGGTACAGCTTTGGAAAACCTTTAAGTAAGACATCTTAGAAGTAAAAAATTAATAGACGTCTCAAGGCTAAGATTCATTTAGCAAGAGAGAAGAATAATGTATAGTCATTAAAGATCTTTTGATAAGATAACTGTCCAACAAAATCTTTTGAAGATTTTAATGAGTTTTCCATAGTACTAGGGTGTTGTACTGTGTTAGATACAGATTGTGTTTCTTATACTCTTTTATGGTATTTTTATATACGTGCTTGATCTTTTATGCTACTTGCACTCATGTGCCAGTTATTATTAGTATGTACCCTGTTTTGTAATTTTATATCATAGTTGTCCTGAGTTCATATAGCCCCTTTTGACACTTTCTGTTTAAAATCTGACAAGTTTTGTTGTCATCCTGTTGTGACTATTGCTGGTATAGCACACATCTTGTATGGTAAAGTGTTGGTCACAGAGCCCCAGTAGGTTTATGTGGCAGGCCTAATTACTCCTCTCTTTTAGAAATTGAATTTATCTACAGGGTAAAGTACAGGTATATTATTTGGACAAAGTGTGATTTGCATTATGTAGAATTAAGCAGGTATTGGTTAAGCACATAATTTCTGAAACAAACTAAAACATTTTCTTTCACTACGTTGGACTTGGCTCACTTTCCATGGTTTAGTCCTGCTTTGTGCCCTATGATTGCTGGAATAGGCTCCATCACCCCTTGCGCCCCTTTTTAGGAGAAAGCGAGTTAGAAAATAACTAAAATGGCATTTTCTTTCAAAGAAAAAAAAATCTTACTCTTATATCAAAAGTAAAAATTAGCTACCTTGTATTTAGGGTTGTCATAATACCAGAATTTTGTATTCAGTCAGTACCAGTGAAATTTCACAATACTTTATGACTTTTGATACCATGGCAAAAACAGAAATCCCATTCAGCCACTTTTAATTAATGCACCTCCATTATTAAAATGAACAGTATTGTGCATTTTTATGTAATAGACTATAAAATACAATATATACAGTTATATGAAAAAGTTTGGGAACCTCTCTCAGCCTGCATAATAATTTACTTTAAACAAAAAAGATAACAGTGGTATGTCTTTCATTTCCTAGGAACATCTGAGTACTGTGGTGTTTTCTGAACAAAGACATGCAGGTTAGGTGGATTGGCGATTCTAAATTGGCCCTAGTGTGTGCTTGGTGTGTGGGTGTGTTTGTGTGTGTCCTGCGGTGGGTTGGCACCCTGCCTGGGATTGGTTCCTGCCTTGTACCCTGTGTTGGCTGGGATTGGCTCCAGCAGACCCCCGTGACCCTGTGTTTGGACTCAGCGGGTTGGAACATGGATGGATGGATGGATGGATTTTTAGTGAAGCAGTATTTAGTTGTATGAAATTAAATCAAATGAGAAAAACTGGCTGTGCAAAAATTTGGGTCCCCTTGTAATTTTGCTGATTTGAATGCATGTAACTACTCAATAGTGATTACTTGCAACACCAAATTGGTTGGATTAGCTCGTTAAGCCTTGAACTTAATAGACAGGTGTGTCCAATCATTAGAAAAGGTATTTAAGGTGGTCAATTGCAAATTGTGCTTCCCTTTGACTCTTCTCTGAAGAGTGACAGCATGAGATCCTCAAAGCAACTCTCAAAAGATCTGAAAACAAAGATTGTTCAGTATAGGGGAAGGGTACAAAAAGCTATCTCAGAGGTTTAAACTGTCAGTTTCAACTGTAAGGAATGTAATCAGGAAATGGAAGGCCACAGGCACAGTTGCTGTTAAACCCAGGTCTGACAGGCCAAGAAAAATACAGGAGTGGCATATGCGGAGGATTGTGAGAATGGTTACAAGACAACCCACAGATCACCTCCAAAGACCTTCAAGAACATCTTGCTGCAGATGGTATATCTGTACATTGTTCTACAATTCAGTGCAATTTGCACAAAGAACATCTGTATGGCAGGGTGATGAGAGAGAAGCCCTTTCTGCACTCACGCCGCAAACAGAGTCGCTTGTTGTACACAAATGCTCAATTAGACAAGCCAGATTCATTTTGGAACAAAGTGCTTTGGACTGATGAGACAAAAATTGAGTTATTTGGTGATAACAAAAAGTACTTTGCATGGCGGAAGAAGAACAGCGCATTCCAAGAAAAACTCCTGCTACGTACTGTCAAATTTGGTGGAGGTTCCATCATGCTGTGGGGCTGTGTGGCTAGTTCAGGGACTGGGGCCCTTGTTAATGTCGAGGGTCGGATGAATTCAACCCAGTATCAACAAATTCTTCAGGATAATGTTCAAGCATCAGTCACAAAGTTGAAGTTATGCAGGGGTTGGATATTCCAACAAGACAATGACCCAAAACACAGTTTGAAATCTACAGAGGCATTCATGCAGAGGGAGAAGTACATGTTCTGGAATGGCCGTTACAGTCCCCTGACTTGAATATCGTCAAAAATCTATGGGATGATTTGAAGCAGGCTGTCCATACTCGGCAGCCATTAAATTTAACTGAACTGGAGAGATTATGTATGGAAGAATGGTCAAAAATACCTCCATCCAGAATCTAGACACTCATCAAAGGCTATAGGAGGTGTCTAGAGGCTGTTATATTTTCAAAAGGAGGCTCAACTAAGTATTGATGTAATATCTCTGTTGGGGTGCCCAAATTTATGCACCTATCTAATTTTGTTATGATGCATGTTTCATATTTTCTGCTAATCCAACAAACTTAATGTCACTGCTGAAATTCTACTGTTCCCATAAGGCATGTCATATATTAAAAGGAAGTTGCTACTTTGAAAGCTCAGCCAATGATAAACAAAAATCCAAAGAATTAAGAGGGGTTCCCAAACCTTTTCATATGACTGTAGATACTAATATATTTACTTACTATAAAGGTGACATACAACATCTGAGATAGAGCTAGTTCCATTTCTTTTGTTTTCCAGTTGAAGCACACAGGTGAAGTGAGCTGCTCATGATCACACAGTGTCAGTACAAGGATTTCAACCCACAACCTCAGAGTTTGAAGTCCAAAGCCTTAACCACTTCACTACACTGCCTGCTAAAAGCTATACCACATTGCCACAGTAGTAAAAACAGCTTTAAAATACCAGTACACTGATGAAGAAGTTACCCAACTATCATTTAAGTAAATTAGTATTGCTATTTATAAAATACAAAAACAATGTGGGGCTTGAATTTTAATGTGTGATGGACATGTTAATCCTCCAGTGTAACAACAAATGAAGGAAATGTTATAATCTTGAGCTTAGAGTTTAAATCTGTTTTTGTAATAACATGCTTTTAAATGCTGGTTTGCCAGAGAATGACTCTATTAGGTTTGTAATATTTGCTAAAGTAAGATTTTATTTGCATCATTAACTAGTTAAAAACAAACTAAACAGTAACAGGTGAGTCAAATTGATTATTACAAATATTATTATAAATATTACAAAACCCTGGAACTTTAATTTTCCATCTCTGTCCATCCTTTTATTATTTCCTCTTACATTTGTCCAAGCTTTAACATCCTGTGTGAAATCGATCTAGTCAGCTTTACATTCATCCATTATTTCAGAACTCCTATTAAAGACCCTTTCTTTTGCTGTTTTCAAATGCCTTATATGACCAATAAGACTTTGTTGTTGCTTAGCCTGTGCACTAATCCAAAAGTAAAGTATTACCTGAACCTGCAGGTTGGTTGCATTACACTCACTCATTAATGTACCTTTCAATGCTGCATTTGATATATGTGTTTTCACTACGTTTGCCACATTTTGGGGATTATGTTGTGAATGGATATTACAGTAGATAGGCTTCAAAAACCAAAAGAATGCAGCAATTTTGTGTGAGCATTTCCGTAGTTAGCAACAAAATATGTGATTGTGCCCATCCTGCTAACTGGCATAATCACAGTGCTTTGTAGCACTAAGCAAATTTCATTGCCATTGTAGGCATGCCAAATAGCCACTTTGTTTAGAAACTTTGACTTTTACTTCCTACAGCTGTTTGTAGAGTCCTATATACTTAACAATGCATAGTGCATGCAACATTTCCCTCTCGACTGTTAAATGTACAAAACTAATTAGAAAATGGATGGATTCTTAAAAGCAAACCCGTGGACGTGTTTGACATAATCAGAAAATGAATGCAAACGCTCCCATTCACGCCATCATTTTGTCTCCTCATACAACATCCTGACACTACAAGCTAAACAACTAAAACTCACATCAGATCAGTCACATCATTACACTCGCAAGGCATGCATGATGCTATTTGTGGATTGACTCCATAATGGAATAAAAATGTTAATAGCGAAAGCATATTAGGTGTGTATTGGCTTTTTAAAAATAATAATAAGCACAATTCCTGCATTTTATATGTAGGTCTTATTCATGTTTTTGTCATGTATTACTTTGTTTTCTGGGGTAATTTGATTACTTGCAATCATGCATGAGTGCAGTATAAACTTTCAGTCAGAACTACCGATACTGAAAAAAACTACAAACGGTGTGGTTTTGGAACATTGGTATTGGCTGGTATTGTATCGGTTCTTTTGACATTCCTACATGTATTTAGCCAAATGCAATATGGCTTATAACTTTTATTATTTTATTATAGTTCTTATAGCTATATATACTCTTTATAGCTATATAAATGTGAATGTAAATATAGTAGATGAGCCAGCACGTGTCCTTTTTTTTTTTTTTCTTCTTCTTTTGCAGCAAACTTTCTGCAGTCAAAACAAACAGCAACAAGTTGAGGCTTATTTTATCAGTGAGTGAGAGGTTTTTGGTATATTAGCCTTTACTTTAAAGAAACTGGAGTAATAAACTATAAAAAGTAATTTGAGAAGTTGTTCTGTGCAGATAGACAAATGGCAGAAAAAGGAATTCAGACCTTTATTTTGTCCTTTAAACTAAAATGGACACTGTTTGAGTTTGGACAGCAAACTTGTTTAAAATGCAGAATCTTTTTTAATTTTGAAAATAAAGAGACATTTGAAATTGGTGGGAGTTGGTCTCGTCCGTTACGGGAGATGGACGTCTGAAGCGGAGCTCCATTAGCAGCGGCTTTATTTTTTCACGTATTTCTTATTATTTTGAGGTATCCTGTATTTACCCGACCCAAGGAGTTTCCACTACAGTATATAAACATGAGTAACAAGAAAGGGGGTCAGAAAGAACCGGAAAGGAAACTTAAAGCTACATCCAAGTCTAGACAGACAGCAAGCCCAAGTGCGAGGTACGACCTTTCAGAGACTGTCGTGGAACAGGCAGGCGAATGCATAGACTTCCCAGGACCCTGTTCCATTGCATCATCTCCAGTCGAGAGTGAAAGTGGGACCGAAGGTGCAAGTGATGCAGGTCACGATAGCTCGTCAATTCCAGATCACTTGAAACTAGAAATGGCCTTGCAGTCCGTGCTTTCCTCCACTCCTCATGATCCCGAAGCATCGGCTATAACCGCGGTTGCTACTTCACCCGCGGAGCACCAAATCCGAAGTGATTTGTCCGAACTGAAGGAAATGATCACAACATTGCTCACGGCCACAGTCACAGCCATAAGTGTGCTTAAGAAAGACATCCATAAAAGTATGAAGAAAGAAATGTGACTTGCAGCAGGATAATAAAGACTTGGAAATGCGTTTATATAATCATTTTGATGCGACTATTAAAGGTATGCTGGGGAAAATTGAGGAACGCATTCAAGAAAATACGTCTAAACTGAGAAAACTTGCCGATCAGCTGGATGACATTAAGAAGACATTCACGGCTCGAATTGAAACAACGGAACAATTGGCATCTAACGCAGATGGAAAAGCTACAGCTGTGAATTCCAAATGCAAAAAACTCGGAGACAGACTTGCGGCTCTGGAAGATGGATGCAGAAGGAATAATATCAGAATCGAAGGTCTACCTGAGAATCGTTAAAGTCCAAACCCAGTGAAGTTCGCAGTTGAACTGTTTTCTAAAATAATTGGAGAGGACTTTAACTCAGATACCGATATAGCAGCAGCTTACCACATACGCGGATCAAATACCTTTAAACCTAGGTCTTTTATTGTCCGCTTCGAGAGGTTACTATGTAAGCTAGATGTGATGGCACTCCTCAGACACAAGCAAGAGATTATATTTGAAAATAACCACATTCATATTTTCCCTGATTTCTCTCCCACAACCGCTGCTAAACGTGCAGCCTTCTATAACATTAAACACAGGTTACGGCAAGCCGATATCAAATACAACCTCTCGTATCCTGCCAAACTGAAAGTGGATGTGCAAGGCCAATACTACATCTACTCCAGCAAGGAGGAAGCAGAAAAGGAATTAAGAAAGCTGATCCCGATACTATTCTGAAACACAATAGTGAGTCGCATCCTGTCATGGCATGGCAAGGAGATATCACCAGCTGTCTGATCCACTTGTAATGATACGGGTACCATAATTATACTTCCTTTTCATTACTCGGACTCTTTCTGTTTATGTTTTAATTACAGTTATAGATGTGTGTGTGAAAGAAATATTTTTTCTACCACCCTAAAGGAGACTGTTTAACATCATACCCTTGGTTTATTGTTATTGTTATTATTGCATTAGGATTTACTATGCTTATCCAAGACCACTTTTTAACACCATTCCCTGGGTTTATTATCTTAATACTTTAAGATTGCTGAAGATTATACTTTATGCTTATAGTTTGTTAATCATTATATTTTAGGCATATAGTATTTAGACTTTACTGGTAATAGATATCTCTACTTTTTAAACCTCAAACGCCGCTGCATGGGGGCTTGTTTTGTTTTGGACGTGCTCTGTCTCTAGGTATGTCAGAGGACCGAGACTTTGTGAAGTGGGGTTCAGCCTCACATGAGGTGGCAAAAGGGGGGTGGGGGGATAAGGGAGGGAGAGAAAGAGAGCAGGCTATATCTAATCTATACTTTTAATTCGTATAATTATAACTACCAACGTAACAATAGGCTGCATGGTAATAACTCGTGGGGAAATTGGAAATTAAGGTTAAAGCTGTCTCACTTCCAGTTAAGACTATAAAATGGCATCAAAAATTCAGAATCAATGTCTCCATGATGGGACAGTTAACTTTGTGAGCTGGAATGTTAAAGGCCTGAATCACGAATTAAAGAGAAAGAAAGTATTCTCTCACCTAACAGGTTTAAACGCTAAAATAGTATTTTTACAGGAGACCCACTTACTAAGCAAGGATCAGTTCCGGCTGCAAAAAGACTGGACTGGCCAAATGTTCCATTCTTGCTTTACAAAGAAAACTAGAGGTGTGGGAATTCTCATACATAGAACAGTCTCATTTGTAGCATCAGATGTAGCATCTGATCCTGAAGGGAGATATGTGATTGTCATGGGCAACTTATTTAACTGTAAGATGATTTTGATAAATGTTTATGCACCTAATGTCGATGGTAAGGAATTCATGCAAAATGTATTTGCATCCATTCCCAATGTGAGTACTCATAAAATTATAATGGCTGTGGACTTTAATTGTGTTTTAAATCCACTCTTAGATAGGACTCCTGTCACAGGGGGGATGACATCTAACACTGCAAAGACAATTACACAGTTTGTAACTGGCCACAACTTATCAGACCCCTGGAGGTTTCTAAACCAAACTGAAGAACATATTCATTCTACTCACCATTACATCATTGCTACTCAAGAATTGACTATTTCTTTATAGATAATAATTTCTTGCCTACGATTAAATCTTGCAAGTATGACGCTATTGTTATTTCAGACCATGTACCTCTGATCTTGGAGCTAAAGTCATTATGCCCTACATACTCACCTCGCAGATGGTGTCTTAATCCGCTTCTATTAGCAGACGAGAACTGTACAGAATTTATATCCAAACAAATCAGCTTCTTCCTAGAGACAAATACATCCTCAGAAGTTTCTGCAGGAATACTATGGGAAACTCTAAAGGCATTCTTAAGAGGACAGATTATTTCATATCTTTCCCACAGGAATAAATTAGAAACCAAGAAAGTATTAGAGCTAAGAAGTGAAATTTCTAGAATAGATGAAGAATATGCCAGGCGTCCAAGCGAGGTTCTGCATAGGAAAAGGCAGGCTCTGCATTCAGAACTCAACCTCATGACAAGTTAAGAAACTGAACAACTAATTTATAAATCAAGACATCATTACTGTGAACATGGAGAGAAAGCTAATAAGCTTTTAGCTCAACAAATCCTCAAGCAAGAAGTTTGCAATGCAGTCCCAGTAATCACCAACACAAACAGAGATAAAATCATTGACCATAAAAATATAATGCACACATTTAGAGACTACTATAAATCCTTATATTCTACTGAGTTTAAAGAAGACAACACACAATCTAATGCATTTCTACATACATTACAGATACCACAAATAGATACTTTTAGTGCGGAGGAACTGGATAAACCTCTGGCGCTATCAGAATTACTAGATGCTATAAACTCAATTCAGGGCGGGAAAGTAGCAGGCCCTGATGGCTACCCTGCAGAATTGTATAAGAAATTCTCCACTCAGCTAGCTCCCCTCCTTTTAGCAACATTTACAGAAGCTAGAGACAATCAAATTCTACCTAAAACTTTTCGCCAAGCATTAATTACCATCTTTCCTAAACAAAATATGGACTTATTACAATGTGCATCATACAGACCAATTTTACTTCTGAATAATGATGTTAAGATACTCTCAAAAATCATAGTTAGAAGGATGGAGAAAGTGCTGCCTTCGGTAATATCACAAGATCAAACTGAATTTATCAAGGGTCGACACTTATCTTCCAGTCTTCTACGCCTGTTTAATGTAATAGATTCACCAGCAAAGTCAAATACCCCATAAATAATATTATCATTGGATGCAGAAAAAGCATTTGACATGATTGAATGGATATACCTTTTCACTACATTAGAGAAATTTGGGTTTGGCCCGAACATTTGTTCATGGATCAAACTACTGTATACCAATCCAGAAGCTTCAGTTTGTATTAACAACATTTGTTCAGACTACTTTAAACTAGAACGTGGTACCAGACAAGGATGCCGCTTGTCACCACTGCTATTTGCAATCGCCATTGAACCACTAGCGGTTCACTGTCGAAATTTTAATCAGATAAAGGGGATTATCAGAGAAGGACTGGAACAGAAAATTTCTCTATATGCAGATGATATGGTACTGTATATATCAGACCCACAAAATTCTGTGCCTGCAGTCTTAACAGCACTTAAAGAATTTCAAAAGATCTCTGGTCTCAGAATTAATCTGAATCAAAGTGTACTCTTTCCAGTGAATTCTCAAGCATATAATATTAGATTGGACACCCTACCTTTTATCATCGCAGATCAGTTTAAATATCTAGGGGTAAATATCACAAGTAAACACAAAGCTCTTTATCAACAAAATTTCGGAGTCTGTATGGAAAAAATTAAGCAGGACTTGCATAGATGGTCAACCCTTCATCTCACTCTAGCCGGAAGAATTAACATTGTTAAGGTGAATATTCTTCCTAAGCTTCTTTTTTTATTTCAAAACATTCCTATATACATCAATAAATAATTTTTTAAGAAATTAGATTCAACAATAACCTCATTTATTTGGAACTCAAAACATCCACGTATCCAAAAAGCGACCCTAGAAAGACCTCAGGCAGAAGGTGGCATGGCTGTACCCCATTTTCAGTTTTATTACTGGGCAGCAAACATACAAACTATAAAAACCGGGACACAAATAGATGAACATACATAGGCTTGGTCCGCAATAGAAGTAAAATCCTGCAGTACTTCTTTATATTCCCTGCTTTGTGTCCCAATAAAGGCAAGTTATCGCCAATATACTAATAACCCAATTGTGCTTCACTCACTCGGGACATGGTACCAATGTAGAAAGCATTTTAAGATGGAGAATCTTTCATCTGTGGCACCCCTGCAAGAGAACCACCTCTTTCAACCCTCGCAAACATATGCAGTTTTTAATATCTGGAAAAGATTTGGGATTAAATTGCTTAGAGATCTTTATATAGACAACATCTTTGCATCCTATGAACAATTACATTCTAAATTTTACTTTCCAGCTACACATTTCTTTCACTATCTTCAAATTAGGAACTTTGTTAAACAGAACCTGACCGATTTTCCTCATCTTGCACCCTCCTCCATGCTGGAAAAATTACTGCTCAATTCTTAGGACTTAAACACCATCTCTGCAACATATAAAATTATTTTACAGTCTGTCCCTTTCAAAGATCCAACTGGACAATAGGAAAAAGATCTCTTAATCAATATATCAGAAAAGGAGTGGAAAATAGCAATACAGAGAATTCACTCGACCTCCATATGCATTTGGTTTTCTTCCAGATTGGTTTAAAGTGGAGAAGGACAAACAAACTGTGATTGCATTCACTACACTTTTGGCTTGTAGACTTATTTTGCTAAACTGGAAGAATCCTAATTATCCTCTTTTAAGTCAGTGGGAAACTGATGTTTTATACTATTTGAAATTGGAAAAAATCAAATTCTCAGTTAGAGGATCTGTACAGAACTTTTTCAAAACCTGGCAGGATCTAATCAATAAAATTTTTAGAATAAGCTCTTAAAGCACAGAGGAAGCAATTCTCTCCGCATTTTTTCTCTTCTCCATTCATCTCTTTTGCCCTATTAAACTAATCAATTTAGGTATGTTTACAAGCTTTAAGGTTTACCCCATTGGCCATGTTCTCTTTCTCAGGGGTGGGGGTCGATCTGTTTTCAATCCTATTTTTTATGTAAAAACTGATCTATTTGTACGGAATGATTAAAATTAATAAAATTAAAAAAAATAAAGAAATTGGTGCTTAGTAAACAATAGGCTTTTTTAAAGATTTGTACAGTACTGTGTTTATTATTTGTTGCTGTGTGTCATACAGCATACGTTTGGATAAGAAACAAATACTACATGATTAAAATGGTAATCCATTTTTCAAAATTGCACCTTAAGAATGTCTAGCTGATACATTTTATACTGTAAATATAGTAAATGTATGCAGATAATGATTAAAACCTATAAGTGCATGTATATTTAAATTTAAGCAGTGTTTAATTGCCAATATCAATTAATCGATTGAGTGAGAATATATATATTGTGGCAGGCTGGGATGCCCCTTCACTGTATATTCAGGGGGAGCAGCCCTGGATGGTGCAATACCTCCCCCTGGATGGTGCAATTTCTCCCCTTGAACGCTAGATGGCCGCCCCCCGGGTTGGAGTGGTGCCTCGGTTTCCCGCAGGGCACCATGGGAATTGGAGTTGGGTGCAGCCCTGTTGGGTCCCGCAGGCACCACCAGGGGGTGCTGCAGCTGGGACTCCTGAGCCCATATGGGCAGCATATTCGCCACACCTGGAAGTGCATCCGTAACTCGGCAATCAACCACATGGAGCACTTCTGGGTGGACTATAAATGGGCCCACCAACCACCACTCAAGAAGCCAGAGTTGAGAGGAGGAGTGGTGGAGGAAGAAGAGTGTGCTTTGCTTTGTTTTGGGTGCTTTATTTACACTTGGGACTGTGTTGTGCCTGTGGGGATTACGGGGAAGACGTGCCCCACAGGTGAAGAAAAATAAAAGTTTATTTATTTTTATATGTGCCTCTGGTGTGAGTCAGTCTGTGTCGGGTCAGGTACCTATATAGCGCCTTTCTTACAATATATATATAATTTTTTTTTATTAGTTAAGCCTTGTTTTAGATAGGTACATTACAGAAAAAATGGAATAATTTTATTTTCTTTTATGCCATATGTATTATGGATAAATATACTGCTCAAAAAATGAAAGGAACACTTTTTAATCAGAGTATATCATCAAGTCAGTGAAACCTCTAGGATATTGATCTGTTCAGTTAAATAGTAGAGGGGGTTGTTAATCAGTTTCAGCTGCCTTGGTGTTAATGAAATTAACAACAGGTGCACTAGAGGGGCAACAATGAAACAACCCCCAAAACAAGAATGGTTTAACAGGTGGCGACCCTGATATTTTTCCCTCCAAATCTTTTCTGTTTTTTCACTAGTTTTACATTTGGCTATGAGCATGAGGTGATACCTGGACCCTACAGAGGTTGCACAGGTTGTCCAATTTTTCCAGAATGGCACATCAATATGTGCCATTGCCCGAAGGTTTGCTGTGTCTCCCAGCACAGTCTCAAGGGCATGGAGGAGACTCCAGGAGACAGGCAGTTACTCTAGGAGAGCTGGACATGGCCGTAGAAGGTCCTTAACCCATCAGCAGGACCGGTATCTGCTCCTTTGGGCAAGGAGGAACAGGATGAACACTGCCAGAGCCCTACAAACTGTCCTCCAGCAGGCCACTGGTGTGAATGTCTCTGACCAAACAATCAGAAACAGACTTCATGAGGGTGGCTGAGGGCCTGATGTCCTCTAGTGGGCTCTGTGCTCACTTCCCAGCACCGTGGAGCTTGATTGGCATTTGCCACAGAATACCAGAATTAGCAAGTCCACCACTGGCGCCCTGTGCTTTTCATAGATGAGAGCAGGTTCACCCTGAGCACATATGACAGACATGAAATGGTCTGGAGAACCCATGGAGAACATTATGCTGCCTGTAACATAATTCGGCATGAGCTATTTAGTGGTGGGTCAGTGATAGTCTGGGGAGGCATATCCATGGAGGGATGCACAGACCTCTACTGGCTAGACAATGGCACCTTGACTGCCATTAGGTATCGAGATGAAATCTTTGGACCCATTGTCAGACCCTATACTGGTGCAGTGGGTCCTGGGTTCCTCCTGGTGCACGACAATGCCTGGCCTCATGTGACGAGAGTATGCAGGCAATTCCTGGAGGATGAAGGAATTGATACCATTGACTGGCCCCCGCATTCACCGGAACTAAATCCAGTAGAACACCTCTGGGACATTATGTTTTGGTCCATCTGATTCTGCCAGGTTGCACCTCAGACTGTCCCGGAGCTCAGTGATGCCCTGGTCTAGATCTGGGAGGAGATCCCCCAGGACACCATTCGTTGTCTAATTTGGAGCATGCCACCCCCCGATGTTGTCAGGCATGCATACAAGCATGTGGGGGCCATACAAACTACTGGGTACGACTATGAGTTGCTGCAATGAAATTTCGGCAAAATGGACTAGCCTGCCGCATCATTTTTTCACTTTTATTTTCAGGGTGTCTTTGAATTTAGCCCTCTGTAGGTTGATCATTTTCATTTCCATCAAACGATATGGCATCCTTTCGTTCCTAACACATTACCCAGTACATATCAGTATAGATATCCAGCATGATTATTTTCCCATTGAGCTCTGATGTGTTTTCAAAGCGTTCTTTTAATTTTTTTTTAGCAGTTTATATATTTTATACATATTTTGTTAGTTAAAGTTTGTATTGGAAATTTAATTTATTTAAGTATTTTATAGTCATTGAACAATAAGCCTACAGAATTTCCTTTTGTTTGTAAAAAAAAATGAACAGTTAACACCTGTGGTCTGTAGTTCAATTATAAAAATATACTTTAATATAGGACATAAGGCTTATATGCATCTGGTTATGCAGGAGTTTAGTGATAAAGAAAAAAAAATTGATATAGGAATTGGCAGATCAAGTAACATGAAAATCGGTGACCAGTATTGACCTTAAAAATCCTTATTGGAGCATCCC
Source organism: Erpetoichthys calabaricus (assembly GCF_900747795.2). Classification (NCBI taxonomy): domain Eukaryota; kingdom Metazoa; phylum Chordata; class Cladistia; order Polypteriformes; family Polypteridae; genus Erpetoichthys; species Erpetoichthys calabaricus. The sequence continues at coordinate 89,690,466 of NC_041405.2, read as the reverse complement.
TAATGCACACACAGTATTTAATTTATAATGCACGTGCCATGAAAGAAAATGGAATGCCTGTAATAATTACAAGACAAAATTGTAATAAAATGTTCATAAAATGTTTATCAAGAAAATACAAGGGTAACATGTTTATCAAGTCTATAACCAAGGAAAATATTTCTTTATCAATTCTTGCTCATTCTTTAGACTAAGACAAGAAGTGTCTTTTTTAAATAAAGGGCAAAACTTAAAAGTTCTTAAATCTTTAAATAAGCTTCTCTGTTAATTTCTGCCAAACATGTTGGTCTCCTTCACCTCCAAGTTCAGCTGGACAACATTATTGTCTGCTGTTCCTCTCCCTGCACAGGATGACTCCTCAGATTCCCATTACTTAGTTTATTACTCCACTTTCTTTAATTTAAAAGCCAATGTTCTTGTCTTTACTCTCTCCTAAAGTCTGACTGTACCCTCTTTGTTTACAGTAAGTTCTGGCAATAAAATGACGTGCAGTTCCTCCAGCACCATAATACCTAAAGTAAATTACCAAACCACTTAGGAAAGCAAATTCTGAAAAAAGTTTTTTGAGAAGTTTTTTTGGCTAATTTACACATCACCAATCGTGTATAGATTGGCGGTCGATCGATCATCGCTTTAGCAGACAGTCAATCTTTCAAACTTTTTTCATATTGCATTTTTCACAGAGCACAACATCACAAAGCATATTAAGGCAATTAAGGGTAATTGTTTTGATACTGTAAACATTTAGAGAAAATATGATAGTGTCCCGACCCAAGATACAATGAAATATTTTTTCTTGTATCATACAATCAGGTGCTGATAAGATCAGACATTGTCATATGTACTGAAAGTCTGTCACCTGTCAGTGTTGGCTGTTAATCATTTTGTAAAATCTAACAAAACATGTCTTTGCTGAATATACTACACTTTCAAAAGTAATTCAATTAATGACTGATTTAAGGAAATTGTATGTTAAAAGGCGATTATTGTGTCCTGGTAGCATGAAAGAAATTTGAATCCGAGTTACTATGATTATACTTGTATTTTAAAACTGACACATTGCTTACATTTTAGTGAAACAATTTGCCATCTTTGGTTCTGCAAAAAATGTACTTGTACTGAATGTACTAAGTTTCAAAAAGTGCCTAGGCCTGAGTTAGAGTATATATACTTAAAGTTATAAAGTTAGATTTTGTTACACAACTTAAATGTATTTGAATAGACTAAAATACAATTTGCACAATTTACTGTACTTTATTCTTTATTAATGCTTATATAAGTGTTAATGAAATGTACTGCCTCCATTTGATTTGCTAAAATTAATTACTGCTCCCAGCTTTTCTTAATGAACTTTTTTTCATCTTGTAGAGTATTAGCCTGCATTTTGTAAATGTATACAGTCATTTGTTCCTAAAACAATATTTTGAAGGCTGTCATCATTACAGGACTGTCTAGTACATAGTTCAGTGAAACTAAAAATCTAACATTTAAAATATTGCACTTTCTAATCACAGAGTGAAAATATATACTTTGTTTCTATAATACGATGCTGCAGCTTCATGCTCAAAACTCCTAAGTACAAGTTCTGTATATAGACAGATGACTGAATGCTATTTTTAATAACAATATTCCAGAGAATCTTATTTTGCATTTCTCTTTGTTTGATCACCAGTTGGTTACTATTTTTTACTAGTATGACATAAGTGGACAGAAAACAATTATTGCTGTCTCTAATAAATTGAACTATTTTTGAATTGATCTTAGTTTTCAAACTAATTTAGCTGTGTTTTACACTTTTTTTTCTTTTTCTTTTACATATTTGTTTTTGATTTCCTTTATTCCTGTTAACCTTGTTGGTCATGAATTCTTCCTGTATGTTATTTCATCTGTTTTCCGCTACTTGAAGCTAATCTTCTCAACTGACAATATATTGCCTGTCTTGCTTCTGTAAATCATGGAAAGGATTGTGGACAGTTCTAGTTGGACAGACCAGGCCACCCTGCCCTTAGCAACAATCCCCAAAGACTTCTGAGGAATTCCTAATTGCTTTCAAGTCTATGAAGACAGAGAATCCCTCCAGTATATCTGTGTCTTGGTCTTAGCCCATTAGGCCATGGCTGGTATACCTTGTGTAGGAGGCTCTTGGGGGCATCTTCACTACCTGCCCAATCACATCAGCTGGCTCCTGTCAGTATTGAGAAGCAATAGTTCTAATCTAAGATTGTGCCATAATTTGGAATTCCTCATCCCATCAGGGAGAGGGCCAAGTGGTAATGCATAAAAAATAATTTTGGTGTCTTGTACTTGTATTCTGATTCTTTTCATCATATCTCAGGTCACATGATGTTATAGCTGCTAGATGGAGTACATAAAGCCTAAAACAAGTAAAAATCCTTTTAAATTGTGTTTTAGTAAGAGTTTTTATTTCTGACGTCTATCAGTGAATTTGTATGAACAGACCCATATTTTGCTACAAAAAGCTTAAAAGGTGTACTGTTGCTCTTTGTTTTTCTTTTTCAGCCAGAGCTATGAAATTGCAAAGTTTGATAAAACATTTGTGTTAGGCTGTGATGTTAAGGTAAAGATTGAAAGCAATGTTTTATATTGTGCATATCAATTTGTAAAGTATTTGTTTTACTCTTTTTTTTCCCCTGAGAAACACTGCCAGTGGCCAACCTGAATCACATTTCACAAGATTGAAAACATAATACTTGAATGTGGTCACATGTTTTATAGAAACATGCTTCAAGCCTTCTCTTAAATTTTATGAATAAAATAGCAAGCATTTTAGTAAAATAAGGGGAAAAACATCTACTTAAACAAATAACAAAATAATTTATACAGTAAAATATAATTGCTATTATTTGTTTATTGTACTGGATTCTGCATGTGTTTTTTTTATTAACAGTTCTGATTGCCTGATAGATCTGAATACCGGTAGTCTGTTTACTAGTAATTGGTACAGTCCATGAGTGTTACTGCTACTTTCTGGTTCTTTCTGGGCACCATCACTACCTTAAAATACCCTTAAGTCTAAAGATTGTAGTTCATGGCATAACACACTTCCAAATTTAAAATGCTAAGCAGCAAGCTGTAAAGTGGCAATAGTGGTCTGCGAACTACCCCAAAACATCATTGAGATTAATATAAACAAATTTGTAGATACGTAAGTGATCCCATTTATCTATAGCATGTCATGGCTGTCTTAGTGAGATGCTCATTTAAAACAGTGGCAGTAATCATTAACCTTGACATTTAAAATAACTTTAAAGAAAGTATTTCTATTAATCACATAATTATTTTTAACCAAATTAACAATCAAAATGAAGCGTGAGCAATTAGACCTCAATTTGAAATTTAAATACATTTATGTATTATTCACTGCATTAGGCAAAAGTCTTAAGAATGCTAGCCACTGTGTATCTGGAGTGGGACGTCGAGAAGTATCAAGATAAAGCCATAAGTGCTATCACTTTAGCAAATGAGGTAATACTACTGATATTCCATTTTCATTTCTTGAAAATATACCTGGTAATTTAAATTAATTCATCTTATTGATTTGAATAGGAATATGTACATCCTTCTGGCATCTGCCTTGAGTTAAAAATCCTATTGAAATGTGGGTCTCCTGATGAATCTGTTAATAAAGGTAAGAAGTATTAAAAACCCTTTACATGTACTGTACATAATTAGATCTTTATTTAATAATTATAAATCTGGCTTTAAACATAACTTAACACTTTATAGTTCATTATCTTTTATTATCTATGCATCTCATTTCCAAACCTGCTTACTTCAATTATAGGATCACAGAAGACTACAGCTGAATTTTTTTATACTGTATTTTTAAATTTGACAGGCTATAAAGCCAAAAGCTAAAGTAAAAGTTTTGTATCTAAGGATAGGTAGCTAGTGATGGTAAAGCAAGGTAGATGATGATTTCAAGAATGTATCACCCAATGAATATATCTGGAACACTATTGACAACCTACTATTGCACTATTGGTGCTTGTCTTCCTTGGGAGGATGGATAAGCAGACTTACAGCAGGGACATACAAAACTGCAAGTGAGTCTTTGAAAACCTTCAATAAAGCAAACAACCTGAGCGGTTTTTTGAGTAAATAGCATTTCCGTAGTTGAAATGTGGCAAACCTTTGTCTTTGCCTGAAGTTGCACTAGGTTGATAAGCTGTCCATCAATTCTAACATGAACATAGACATTGAAACTAAAGAAGTGAGAATTCAGGGTGCATTCTGTAGGTGGGTATGAAATTGGCTCAAAAAAAGCAAAGGGGAACTTTTTCAGAATTAGGCAATGTTACAAGTGGTATCCCTCAGGGATCAGTGCTGGGGCTGTTTTTTTTTTAATATACATAAACGATATCAGACAATAATGTAATCAATAAGAGGATTAAATTTGCAGATAATACCAAACTTGATGGAAAGGCAGCTAATGTAGAATAAGCTAAATTGTTACAGAGGAATTTGAACAGCATACAAGCTTCAGCAGATTTGCAGTAGATGGAATTTAATGTAAGTAAATGTAAAGTATTACATGTAGGAAGTAAAATAGCTAGATTTGAATACACAATGGGAGGTATGAAACTTGAACGTATACCTGATGAGAAGGACCTAGGAATCCTAGTTGACTCATTACTATGTAGATTTAGACAGTCTACAAAAGTGAATAAGAAAGCTAATAAAATATTAGGTTATGTATCCGATATGTGGAGTTCGATTCAAGAGAGGTTAGGGTTGAGTTACATAACGCACTAGTGAAGTGTCACATGGAATACTATGTTCAATTTTTGTCTCAATATTACAAAAAACATATTCCTGTGTTAGAGAAGGTCAAGAGAAGAGCGACTAGGCAGATTTTCTAGAACATTAGAACAGTCTAGATGAGAACAAGCCATTAAACCCAACAAAGCTCACCGGTCCTATCCACTTAATTCTTCCAAAATAACATTAAGTCTAGTTTTAAAGGTACCATAAGTTACACTGTCTAACACACTACTTGGCAACTTATTGCATGTGTCTATGATCATGGTGTGAAGAAAATCTTTCTAACGTTTGTGTGAAATTTACCCTTTACAAATTTCCAACTGTGTCACTGACCTGGCAGTTTACCTTTAGTTAAGCCCATAGACTGCCTCCTATGTGCATGTGAATGACACCTGATTATTACAGAATACTAGATCTAGACAGGCTTTCTCCTCTGTTGGTGCTTTACCATAACTGTGTTAAAAAAACAGTTACTGATTATATCTTAAAGCTCCCCCTGAAAATTTGCCTTTTTAATATTACTAAAAAGATGCACATTTAAATTATTGCCTCCATTGGGGGTCTATAAGCCACTTTCCTTAATGCTTTCCACACAAATCCAGATGTCCTCACTAAGGTTGGGCTCATTGTCCAACTGACGAAGGTCAGGTCAGGTTGGGGAGCATGCACTAGTACAGTGTGTTGCCGCACCCACCACACGACGAAACAGCTCGGGATCCTGGTTGGCAACCCCCCAGACAGACACGTGGTCCAGTCCCACCCTACGGAAATTACCCTCTATCTGCCACAGCCAGGTGTTACATGGGCATTCCCCTTGGCCTGGTCCAGCCACTCAGGTCCTCAACAATGAGGATCCTGCAAGCTGGATCACACTTGGGGAATCGCGCCACATGGCCGTAGTGCCGTTACTGACACTCCCTCACAATGCAGGTATTGTGCCTCATTTGGGACTCCAGGAGCAACTGCTAATTCGACACAAAGTCAAACCAGTGGTACCCAAAGATTCTCTGAAGAGACACAGTAACCAAGGAGTCTAGTCTTCGTCTCAGGTCACTGGATAACATCCATGTCTCTCAACCATATAGCAAGACAGGAAGCACCAGGACTCTAAAGACTTGGACCTTCATCCTTTTGTATAGATATTGGGAGCACCACACACCCCTTTTCAACAACCTCATTACCCCCCCCCCCCCCCCCCCCATGCTCTCCCAATCTGTCTACTGACTTCATAGGAAGAGTCACCAGAAACATGAATCTTGCTGCCAAGGTAAGTAAACCTCTCGGCAAGGTCAACATTCTCTCAGCAGGCTGACACACTGCTGATGGCTGTGCCCAAGAGGTCATTAAAGGCCTGGATCTTAGTTTTTATCCAGGACACCTGCAAGCCCAGACACTCAGACTCCTCGCTCAGTCTCTCGAGCATCCTGATCAGAGCCTCCATTGACTCTGCAAAGATCACAGCATCATCAGCAAAGTCGAGATCAGTGAGTCTTTCTTCCTCCACTCTGCACAGCACTCACGCTACCAGTGTACAGGCTGGTCATGATATACAGCAACCTTGAGGGGATCCCACAAACCCTCAGGATGTCACACAGGGAAACTCGATCTACTGAGTTGAATGCATTATGAAAATCGACAAAGGCTGCAAAGAAACTTTGCCGATATTTGTGTTTGCGCTCCATGAGAACCCTCCGCGACAGGATGCGGTCGATGGTAGACTTCTTTGATGTAAAATCAGATTGCTTCAATCGCTGGTAGGTGATTAAGTGATCACGGATGCTATGAGGATGACCCTATCATGGACCTTACTCGGCACCGAGAGCAGTGTTATCCCCCTGTAGTTGCTGCAATCCAGGCAATCACCCTTCCCTTTCCAGATTGGGATGACAAGTTCCATTTTCCAGTCAGTTATGAAACAGAAAGCGGTTAGCCGATTTGCGCAGTGTAAGATGAAATGCTTAGATAAACAATATTATGCTTATTGATAAGTAAGGGCAAGGGGGAGGGAGAAAAGATATTAAAAGCTGATCAAAAAAGGGGAACTTTGCTTTTCTGCCTTGCAGTGCATGAATCTTATGTACTCCCTGGTGCCTGAATAAAGACTGATTGATCAAACTATTCCTGTCTTCCTCAAGGGTTACTTCCACACTCCCAAATGGAAGCAAAGATTACTTACAATGCCAGGAGGACAGCCTTACCACTAGCTTGGAGAAGTGCACACCAGATACCACAGATCCCTGCAGCCTACCCTCCCCTCAGCTGGTTCACCATCTGTGCAATCTCAGTGAGATTGGGTGGTTCACAGCTAATTGGAGGATCAGGCTCAAGAACCGTGGACCCAAAGATATCCAGCGTCCTAGCCGGAGGATCAGCTTTGAACAGTGGGTCACAGTTGCAGTGTCATCTGTAAGGACCATTCCATCAGCCGCCTTGACTGCGACTGTCTGAGGAAAGGATTCGGATGTGTGTAAGGCTTCGATTCCTCTGTAAGCAAGATGTGGGTCGCTAGACCACAGGTGGTGTGCCACTTGCTCACAGATTCTTCTAACAAACACCTCCTTATCTGCCCTAAGAGCCCTTGCTGCCGTCCTTCTCAGTTCCCAGTACAGACCAGAGTTGCCATCATGCCGTGCGCTGCGACTCCTCTTGATATTCAGGGAGTCCTGCCAGATGAAGCATCTCCTTTTGGGAATACCAACACAACCCTCAGCAACCTTCAGGGTCTTGTCACGGAAGGTCTCCCACATCACATTGGGATTGGCAGTCAAACCCAAATCCGCAAGTTCCTCACACAAACTGTGCAGACTCGTTAGGAACAGCCTAATCTTGGAGTCTGGCCAAGTCCAGTCTCTTTTTCCTAGTAGGTTGTAGCCTACTGGACCTAAGCTGGATCTTCAGAATAGCAACAGCAAGTCTGTGGTCAGAATTCACAAACTGGGCACTTCTGTAGACCCTGAAGTTTTGCAAGAGCCTCCAGCGCCTGCCCACGAGGATGTGATCAATCTTTCACCACACCACCACTATTGGAGTACCAAGTCCAACGATGTGGCTCAGGACTCTGTAACCAGGATCCAGTGATTCGCAGCCCCTGCAAATTTAAGGAACATGGAGCCACTTTCACCACAGTCACCAGACCCATGGGGACTGAGATAAACCTCATAGCCAGCCCTGTCAGTGCCAGTGGTTGCATTGAAGTCACCTATGACCAGAGGATTGTCACCTCGCGGGTACCCATCAACCACCAAGTGAAGTTGAAGTGAAGTGAAGTTGTGAATAAAGTATCTCCCTCACCAAGACATCACTCACTGTGGTCAGAGCATACACCGAGACAACAGACAAGGCACCTAGGGAGTGCCGTAATCTGAGTCTTCTAATACGCTCTTTGAAAGGAGTGACATTGGACATCATCGAAAGAAGCTGATCCGCTACAGCAACAGCAACTCCTTGACTATGACAGCCATCAGAGCAACCAGACCAATAAAAGGTGTACCCATCTACAGAGATCTGGCCAGTCCCAGGACTGCACACCTCAGAGAGTGCCACCACTAAAATGTAGAGTTTACGCAGCTCCTCCGACAGCAGAGGAAGATGATCATCATGCTGGAGAGACAAGTGTTCCAGGCACCCGGATTGACACCTCAAATTAGGACCCGAGTGCTGCCGTGCAGCAGGCGACACCTTAGCACCACATTAGTTCTGATTCCCAACAGGCCTGACCCCATTGGCTATCCAACGATTTCAACTCTTTCTGGGGATGGGGCTCCCGAGGGCTTTCCCCCATCACCTTCATGATGCGAGCAGCCTTACTATGGGTGGCTGCAGCAGAACTACTCCCGCAAAGAGCAAAAAGGAATCCTTTCTGTCATGTAACAGCTGTGTGAAGTTTTTTTTTTATGGTGGCTGGTGTGCCAACCTGCCACCAACCCCCATGATTTTCCTGCAAGTTGGAGGACCGCTTGCAGGGCCGGATGCTGTTTAATGTCATACCCAGGACAAGAATGAAGAAGACTTTCATTTAAATTCTGTTTGACATAAACAACAACCCCACTCTTTTCCTTTTCTATCCTTCCTAAAAAGGTGTATCCCTCTGTGTTATACTCATCCCCATATTGTTATTTAGCCAAGATTCTGTTATTGTTATATTATAAATATGCTCAGCTGCATACAATTCCAAGTAATTTGTTTTACTTTTGATACTTTTAGCATTAAGGCAGTCTATTTTGATTGTGTTACTCATTTTAGTTTTGGGTTAGAATTCACGTTTCTGTGCATGTTTGTTTTTATACCATTGTTTATCTCCTCATGTACAATTCTAAACCTGGCCTGTCCTAAACCCCTCCCCCCCTTTCCATAGTTTAAACAGTCATTGACTAATCTACTGATATACTGTACCTCACCAACACATTTCGGGACTAAGAGTTATGAGTTATAAAGAGTGATTGAAAGAGCTGAACCCTTTAAGGGGGGACTTGATTGAAGTGTTTAAAATGATAAAAATGAATTAGTACCTTAGATTTTAGTTGTTATTTTAAAACAAATTCTGCAACAAGAAAAGAGACATTGTTAGAAAGTCATAAAGGCAGGTGTTGTATAAATTTTTCTTCACACAAAAGTACCACAGACAAATGAGATAAATTATCAAGTATTATGGTGATGGGTGGGACTTCAGCGATTTTGGACAATCTAGGTGAATAAGGCAGATGAGCTAATTGGGTTGAATGGCCTGTTCTCATCACAATTTCCTAAGGTTGTACTCACACTAGACATGTTTGTTCCATAATGTGCTGAACACGATTATTCCCTCTCCTTACTCCCCCGCTGGCCTGCATTCACACTGCTCTTTCATGTTCTTGGTTTGGGCACGCTTTCTTCTTCACTATGTGACTTTATGTAAAGCCAAAACAAGATCAGAACACGTGTGATGAGTGACACAGTACATGTGAAAATAATTTTCCTTATTTTGTGCTTTTTTTGAAGTCATGTAGGGCAGGATAACAGATTTACTGAGTGTGCAGTGCAGCATTTTGCTGTGAATCATGCTGCATGTATGAGAAGATTTTTAATAATGTTAAGGGAGGAATTTGCAGCTTTTCTTGCTGACTACAATTCATGTTCTGTAAGGTGAGAATAAAAACCTGTTTTTAACGGTTTCGACTGAAATGATGTTGCATCATTGACATCATGTTTGTGATCTGTGCTTGGGCACGTTTAGTGATCACACTGTTTCTGAATCCTACTGAACCATGCTCGGGCCTATCTGTTCCAAGCAGGCCCGGGCATGGTATAGTTGGCCCAGCATCGAGTGATCACACTGGTCAAATAAATTAAACTTTGTTGGGGTTACATATGGACAAACATGGTTGGGCATGGAACAAATTGCAAGTGTGAGTACATCATTAAGTTCTAATGTTCTATGCTTGGTGAACCTGAAAGCATACAAAAACATTAAGGTGAAAAAGATATTGAAGACTGTAAGAGCGATCATGCAGACCTCATTTACCATGCTGTTGATCAGGAATGTATCTGAGAGGAAGCATGTAATCATCTCATAGAGTTTAGATGGGTGTCCTCTCTTCTTGCAGTGGATAAAGATGGCTTTTCTACTGACATTGTTTTTATACACAGTGGTTATGTTGAAATTATGCATGTCTTAAAGGGACCCATCCTTTTCCACACTATTGTCTACTGTTGTTTCTTCACCGAGGACTCCATAATCAGTAAGTTGTCATTGTGTTTACATTTTTTTTTCTGTTACTGTGCTCTCCTGGCCAAAGACTTATTGGTATCACTCAGCCCATCCAGTCAGTTTTTTATTCAGCTCTTTTTGATGGTTTCCCCTTTAGATAACTTCAGTCTTGGTTTTGAGATCTAATGCTTGCTTGATTCATTTGTATATGCCATTGAAGTTCCAACAGTCTGTGAACAACTGAATGTTCTCCCAGAGTTTCAGCTAATGTTGTTTGCACATTCCACTTTATTGTGTAGCACCCGTTGTGAATTTCCCATTGGGATTAATAAAGTATCTATCTATCTATCTATCTATCTATCTATCTATCTATCTATCTATCTATCTATCTATCTATCTATCTATCTATCTATCTATCTATCTATCTATCTATCTATCTATCTATCTAACTGTGGTGGTGATTGTGGGCTTATCACTTTCTAACTTCAGCCTCCCATGCTGTGCTGTCACAGTAGTTAGTGGCACTGGAGTAACATTTTCTGGGTGCAAGTCTGAGTAAGGTAACCCAGTGTTGTCCTAATTTCACATGTTCAGCCTTATCAGTGTATTCCAAAGGAGTGCTGATGACTTAAACCACCTGCCTTTTGGGCTTAACTTTGGGTTTTCTGTCAGGATCAATTTTCTTAGCCTTCCCTTTTCCAGTGCTGTCACAAGGCAATGAGACTAGTTGCCCAGTGTGGGGTTTAGATTGTGGGCCATGGATACATTATATCTGGGAGACAAAACCTCCTATGTATTTTTTTGCAGTCTATCCAGAGATCTTATGGGGCTCAGTGTCGCCATATGTTTGCCTCAGAGAGGCATGTTATACAGTTTGATGTGGATAGGCTATGTACTGGCACAACTATCTTTTTTTGCAGATAGTAGGCAGCATGCTATCCAGGGTGAAGCTGAAAGCAACAGGTGACAAACACATAGGCACTTTGAACACACCAAATGCTGCCTACAGCCATTTGAGTTATCATTGCATACCACTAGTTAGTGGCATCATGTAAGATTTCCATTCTTTTGACTTGAACATGAATCATTCCTGGCACTAAACTTTTAAGTATGAAAGAAACATAAAACTCAATGAAACAGTCACGTGAATTTTATGGTTAGTGGAGTGTTCACTTTTTTTTTTTTTTTTTTTTTTCTTCTTTCAAGTGGCAGCAAAGCTATTCGATTCAAATGTTTCTCTGGATGTTTGTTTAAGTACTATTACGCAGTTCTTAGAAGATGGCAGGTAAGATAACATATGTCAAACTCAAAACCTAAAAACAAATAAAATAAAAAAAATATAAGGATATTACATATACTGAAGCAAAGTTTTATATTTATAGGGAGGCACTTGCGTTTAATTTCATGAAAACTGTTTGTATGCATTTTGAAGATTGCCCGGAAATTGGGAAAGCTTTGCTAATGCATATTGAGCTGTTGTTGCAGAGAGGGAAGGAGCTGCTTGCCAAGCAGAAGATAGAAAATCTCATTACAGGTTCTTAATTTATTTTATTACAAATGTCTATAATTTTCTTAAATGAAAATAATAATGCTAAATCTGACCATTCCTGTAAAAAAAAAGCTTGGAACAAAATTTGATGGATTTAGTGAGAAGTCTTTTTAGAGACTTTGGTACATAGTACTAAACAAAATAATTAACATTTCAAATTTATTATTAAAGTATTTATAATTGTAAATGTTTTAAAAAAATCTAGTAAAAATGTAAAGATTCAGTAAACCTTAAAACCCATTGAATTCATTACAGCACAAAGTTCTGCTCACAAAAATAACAAAAAAACTTTGTTTTTTTTATATTTTTCACATTGACATTGTATCTTGCTGTAGTTTGTTGTTTATTTTTCAATATTCCTCCACCTGTTATGTGACTTCATTCCTAGCTAGCACCTAACAGAAGACAATATGATCACTGAATGGAATGAAATGGTAATCCATTTGAGATTAAAATACAAAAAAAAATTGAATAGTTAGGAAAAAAGAAATTTAATAAAAACAAGCTAATCTAATATACAGGCTTGTTTTTGAATTTTAAATTCACTGTAAACATACAAACTCCAAATGCATGTCTTCCTAGATGCAATTCAGCCTTTGCAACTATTACTTTACCTTAATGTAAATGTTTTTAAAAGAAAGTTTCAGTTAAATATTTTCATTTTTCACCTAACTGTTGTGTTTTTTTTTTTCAAGAAAGCAGTTATAGGTCTGTCATTTTAATTAAATTTACAGGTTGCAGGAATGGGAAACAACTTTCAAGTGAAACACTTGATCAGCTCCACCTTCTTCTATGGGACAAAGCTGAGAAAAACTTTGAGGTATATATAATAATAATAATAATAATAATAAATTTTATTTATATAGCACCTTTCCCATGCTCAAGGCACTTACAGAATATAAGAAAGAACGGCAGGGTATACAGTATATAGCATTGTATAAACCAGATAAATAAATAATGAAGATTACGACAGTGAATTCAGAGAAAGAAAAAAAAGCCTAACAGACAACATAATTGATGGTCTAGCACAGGGGTAGGCAACGTCGGTCCTGGAGTGCCACAGTATGTGCAGGTTTTTGTTCCAACCCAGTTCCTTAACGAGAACTCAATTATTGCTGATGAAGCACATATTGCTTAAGTGACATTTTAATGTTTCATTTTAGTGGTCTCGCTTGCTAAGGTTCTCCAACCTTAATTGCTTATTTCAATCTTAAACTGCTGCATTCAGTGTTTTAATTGCTCCTTATTAGCAATAAGATGTAAAAGACAAAGCAGCCAGCAGTTCTCCAGCTAGCTTTTTTCCAATTACATCTGTGTGTGTTCATCATGCACGGTTTGATTTAATAAAACACTTAATAGAAAAATGTGACAGACTGAAAATGATCTGTTTTAGGCTTCAAATCATTTGGATGATATCCTTGGAAAGGAAAAAAATCTACGATATAAAAGCCTTACATTGCACAGACTAACAAGCCATAAAATTAAATAAGGTCTGAGATTGGCAATGATTGGTTTCTAATTAAGCAATTGGGTTGGAATGAAAACCTGTAGCCACTGCGGCTCACCAGGACCGACATTGCCTACCCCTGTTTTACATCTTATTGCTAATAAGGAGCAATTAAAACACTGAATGCAGCAGTTTAAGATTGAAATAAGCAATTAAGGTTGGAGAACCTTAACAAGCGAGACCACTAAAATGAGCATTAAAATGTCACTTAAGCAATATGTGCTTCATCAGCAATAATTGAGTTCTCGTTAAGGAACTGGGTTGGAACAAAAACCTGCACATACTGTGGCACTCCAGGACCGACGTTGCCTACCCCTGGTCTAGCACACACACATACAGGTTACATGAGCATCTTGACAGAGAAGTAAAGTGAGAGAAGGGTAATAAAGTCAAGTAGAGCTAAAAGCCTTCCTGAACAGATGAGTTTTGAGTTGTTTTTTAAAAGAATTCATGGAGTCAGCTGATCTAATTAATTTTGGTAGGTCATTCCAGAGTCTGGGCGCTATACAGCTGAAGGCCTTGTCACCCATGGAGTGTAGATTAATGTGGAGCACAACAAGATTGCCAGAATCAGAGGACCTTAGTGATATATCAACACTGAGTATACAATATATATATATATATATATATATATATATATATATATATATATATATATATATATATAATTTCTAGGCGCAGCCAGGGTGTTGAAGGGGTCCAGTTTGGTGGACTCAGGATTGGGTCACTGCTTTTTGCAGATGATGTTGTCCTGCTTGCTTCATCAGGCTGTGATCTTCAGCTCTCTCTGGATCGGTTTGCAGCCGAGTGTGAAGTGACTGGGATGGAAATCGGCACCTCCAAATCCGAGACCATGGTCCTCAGCTGGAAAAGGGTGCCCTCTCAGGGTTGGGAGCGAGATCCTGCCCCAAGTGGAGGAGTTCAAGTATCTTGGGGTTTTGTTCACGAGTGAGGGAAGAATGGAGCGGGAGATCAACAGGCATCTGCAGTGATGCAGCCTCTGCATCAGTCTGTCATGGTGAAAAAAGGAGCTGAGCCGTAAGGCAAAGCTCTCAATTTACCGGTCGATCTACGTTCCATACCCTCACCTATGGTCATGAGCTGTGGGTAGTGACCGAAAGAATGAGATCGTGAATACAAGAGGCTGAAATGAGTTTCCTCAGCAGGGTGTCTGGGCTTTCCCTTAAAGATAGGGTGAGAAGCTCAGTCATCTGGGAGGAGCTCAGAGTAGAGCCACTGCTCCTCCACATTGAAAGGAGTCAGATGAGGTGGCTCGGGCATCTGATCAGGATGCCACCTGGACGCCTCCGTGATGAGGTGTTCCGGGCACGTCTAACCGGGAGGAGGCCCCGTGGAAGACCCAGGACACGCTGGAGGGACTGTGTCTCTCGGCTGGCCTGGGAATGCCTCGGGATTCCCCCGGAAGAAGCTAGTAGAAGTGGCCGGGGAGAGGGAAGTCTAGGCATCTCTGCTCAAGCTGCTGCCCCCGCGACCCGATCTTGGATAAGCGGAAGAGGATGGATGGATGTTTTTAACTGCATTACAATGCATATGTATATGGTGTATATAATTTTGGCATGCCTTTATTGTGTCATAATTTAAAACATATCAACCAGATTTTAGACCATGCGTTAATCATGTCAAAACTGAATGTAATCAAATGACTAATCTGCATCAAAAGATGGTGCAAGGGTTGTGTAAGTGGCGTTAATGTGTAGTGATTAACTGAAATGGTGAAAAGTATATTTTAGGTCTTATGGAAAATGTGTACTTTTAAGTTATCTAAATAATGTGTTGTAGCCGCCGGAGCGTAAGGCGAGATCAAGCACAGGTGAAACGCGTGTCAAAAGAAATCTCTCAGTCCAAAAGTTCGTTTTAAAAATATTTAGGGAAAGTTAAAAGAAAATAATCCACACAAGAATAAAAGGAGAAATAGTTACACACGTAGAATAAAAGGCAAAAAAAAGGAAAAATGTATCTTCTCTAAACGTAGCTTTTCTTGAAAAACTTTAGTTATTTTTGTACTTAAAATTTCTTTACTTCTTCTTCTTTACTTAAAGATTCTTAGCTTCTTCTCCTGTACGCTTTAAATGTACGGCACAGCACATAAATTAAGTGCTGTTTTCTTACATATTTACTTCACACACTCAAAAGGCCCATAGGCCGGTTGGCACGGAGGCGTGTGCCCAGGCACGGTTTAAAACCTTATGCCTTCCACACCTTACTCATGGCAAGGCTGTCACTAACTAACTGAAGAATAATACTTACTCCAAGCTGTTAGAAATGGCAAGAATATACCAATACAATTCCACATATGGGGGTTATAGGACCTCCCATAGATTATGCATTGTCATCTAGTAAAATATTCATGAATCTTATAGAACTAGGAAAATGGCTCTTACATGTGTTATGCTTGCCTTATATCATATTGTTCTGTTCTTCTTCTGATTGTCCTTACTGACTAGTTAAAGTTTTTTGCAATAGCTGGTACTGTCTTCCTCATGTGCAAGTATTTACGCACCATATTTAGGGGTATATTGATGTACAGATGCCCTGGTTGATGATATACATCGGAGGTTCACATCGGAGGGCTTCGACCCACTAGGGCCTCAATAAACTTTAACCCTTCATTACACGGGTTTTGTGAACTCTCATAAGTGCTCAACTGGGATGTATTGCACAAAAAGCTGGAACAGGCAAGGTGTGAGGAATGTCCAAGGAGTAAAGACAGAAAAACAAGATTTCAGTGCCATTCCTGCAGTAAATACATATGCATGGAACATTTGGTTCCAACATGCAATCAGTGCACCACAAGTTCCCAACAAACACAGGAATAGTGGAACTTTCCATGAAGTTGTGAACTGTGACCACTTTTGAAACGGACAGAATGAATGTATACGGTATAGAGACATGAAACTTTTTTTTATTCCCACCTGTAATTATTGAAAAGGAAATTTAAACAGTGATTTTGTAAACATGAAAAGCCAGAGAGTGCTACATGTCCTAGTAAAGATTGCATTTAAAATATTTCTTACTATCATTTCTCCATAAATAACAGTGGGATGCAATACACCCCCGCCAAGCATTTATGAGAGTTCACGAAACCCAAGTAACGAAGGGTTAAAGACATTTTAAAGATATTACTGTAGCAGCTGGACATTCTTCTCATTTTGCTGCTTTAATCACATGGCCTTTTCCAGGAACAAGTTGACACAGAAGAGAATGAAATCATTATTTACTTCACCAGTTTGCACCTCTTCAATGAGATGGTGAATCCCTTGCCTTATCAACTCCCCACTCACCATCTTTAGCACTGGGTGAACAGTACACTCGCAACTGGAATACCTCTTGACCCAACTGTTGAAGTCACTTGCACCACCTTTTTACACTAACTAGTCATATGATTAAATTCAGTTTTGGCATGATTAGCATGTGGCCTTGAATCAGAATGCAATATACTTGGAGCAGCCAATAAGCAAAATTCAATGCGTTTACTTTGCTTTTATTTCTGAAATGTGATTTATGGACATGAATTAAAGTGCAATAAACTTTCATATTGCATTTTAAACTCGCACTAAAGTTGTGTAAAGTTGTAGTAAAAAGTAATCTCTTGTTTGGTTGATATGTTTTTAATTATGGCATAATAAAGCCATACCAAAATCAAATGCACCATGTGCATTGTATTGCAATGTAGTAAACAAGTTTGCATTTAATTTTGTCACAAATACTCTTCCATACTATTGTGTAATTCTGCTTTAACAGAAACCCATCTAAACTTAATAATATATTGAAAGATTAAAGAATAAAATTATATTGATAGATAATAAATTTAAACAAAACACATTAATGAGGTGTCTCATTAAAAGGAAATAATTTTACACACTTCTATCCGGTGACAGCCCTTTCTGCTAAACCTAAACGCACACAACTCAAAGAGCTATTTACAAATATATGCAGTCCTAAGAAACAACAGTAAGAAATCCAGTTTAACTTCATATTAATGGTGTGTATAATACTGTAAAGGGAGATGCCGGTAACAGTCACAACAGCAAATTCAAATTGTGCAATATTACATAATCTGAAGCATGAAATGACTTCACCGTGTCCAGGTATTCTTTCAGTTTTTTCATGTCCTCCTAAGAGCAATGGAGCCTTCACCAGAATCCTTAACAGTTTGTTCTTTTATTCTTCAGTAAGAAATGACTGTGCACCAAAATCCACCAGCCAACACTATTTTACCAATGAATATGGATCAGGTACCTCTTACTGCCTCCATGTAATTGTTGATTCATATCCTGCACCTCGTTCTCATTCTTACACCTCATGCCGCTGCCTCTGTCATACCGCGCTTCTTATATTTTGTACTTCAGGATAAAGCTTAAAATACTAGAGCAGTTGAATACATTTTACATCTGCACGGAATTCAGTTATGAGTGTTTGAACTGATGTAATCATGTAATGTTATAGTAAATTACATAACCAAACAAATTTTACTCTTTTTTTTCTTCTTCTTCTCCTTATTTTTATTCGAAGTGCATTACCACCTCCTACTTAACTGGAGTGTGAAGAGGAGTCAGGATAGTGAATCCAATGCCTACCATGCATAACCTACACAACTAGATTACAACCCAACTGTTTTAAATTAAACATTTTTATATAACTCAATAAACTTCAAGTACTATCTTTTTATGATCTCTTTGGAATCTTTGACCATATCCAATCAAAGTATCCATTGTGACATGTTTATTTTGTGCAGCCTGCTTACTCTCATTTTCTTTAGCTTTACATTCCAAGAATACATGTAAAACTGTCTCTGGAGGGTAACATCATTTGCATTTCCCATTGCCCATTTTAAATTATTTTGCATTTAGACCTGTATGCCCAGTTGTGGTTTGGGTTATTAGAAGTTCCTCTCTTCTGGACCCCGCCCCCCTTCCAAATTTCTTTAACAGTTTTCTGGAACCTATATAAATGTCTGCCCTTTATTTGTGTATCCCATGACCACTGCCAAAGTGCACAGGTATGATCTTTAATTAACACTCCTCCTTGTCCCCCTTACTTAATGAAATTTGTATTTGAAAATTTTTGAACTTCTCCGACTGTTTGGCCAGACTGTCAATTATTTCATTGCCCTCCACCCTCACATGTACTGGTACTCACAAAAAAGAGGCATATATTCTCAGATATAGCAGTTTTAGAAATGTTTTTTTAACTTCCAAATTATAACTGTGAATTTCCCCTTGGGATTAATAAAGTATCTATCTATCTATCTATCTATCTATCTATCTATCTATCTATCTATCTATCTATCTATCTATCTATCTATCTATCTATCTATCTATCTATCTATCTATCTATCTATCCATCCATCCATCCATCCATCCATCCATCCATCCATCCATCCATCCCCTTCGAATAGCCCTGGCTCTGTTAGGTAGCATACCATTGATTGTCACAAAAAAGGGCAAGCACAGCTGTGCAGGTAACTTTGCGAGTATTGGCTAAATGTGACATGCCTTCTCATATTCAGGTGTGTAAAATGACATGGTCCTTCAACGAGATCACCAACGCAGTCAGCAAGTTTGACATACCTAAAGACAAGCAATCACATAATTACAATATTAGAAACATTTAGACAAGTACAGTCCATTCAGCCCAACAAAGCTTGATAGTCCTATCCACTTAATTCCTCCAAAATAACATCAAGTAGAGTTCTGAATATCCCTAGAGTCCTACTGTCTGCCACACTGCTTGGTAACTGATTCTGTGCATTTGTAGATCTCTGTGTGAAGAAAACCTTCCTAATGTTTGTGCAAAATGTACCCTTAACATATTTCCAACTGTGTCTTTCTGTTCTTGCTGAAGTAATTTTAAACTAATGGTCAACTATATTAATTCCTTTCATCGTTTTAAACACTTATTCTATGTGGCTATGGTCACTGTGTGAGGAAAGCCTTCCTAATGTTTGTGCGAAATTTACCCTTAACAAGTTTCCAACTGTCATTCCCTTGTTTTTGCATCAGTCATTTTAAAGTAGCAGTCTTGATCCACTGTACTAATTCCTTCCATAATTTAAAACACTTCAATCATGTCTCCTCTTAATCTCCTTTTGGTCAAGCTGAAAAGGCTGAGCTCTTTTAATCTTTCCTCATAACTCATCCCCTGTAGCCCTGGAATCATCCTAGTCGCACTTTTTCTAGTGCTGCTGTGTCTTTTTTGTAGCCTGGAGACCAAATCTGTACACAGTAGTCAAGATCAGGCTTAACCAGTGTGTTATAAAGCTTGAGCACAACCTCCTTTGACTTATACTGTATTGTGATAGATGTCCGGGGACCTTGCCCCACCGGGACACCTGGAGACAAGACAGACCGTGAGAGGGGCTCTGTCTTCCCCGGAATGCAAGAGGGTGACATTCCTTGATTGTATGGGGGCCACAGAGCTTGGAAGCTCAACCTTATGGGAGGATGTGGCCACCACCAGGGGGCGCCTGGACAGCTCCAGAACTGTAGTCTGCAGCACTTCCACCACAACCGGAAGTGCTGCCAGAAGAGGAGCTGGATGCCTATGCAGCACTTCCGCACACTCGGAAGTGCTGCCGGTTGTTAATTGTGGAGCACCTGGAGTACTTCTGGGTGTTCTATAAAAACCACCACCTCATTCCATTCCAGGAGCCGGAGTCAGGTGGAAGAGGACGGAGCTTGAGTGTGAGGAGTGGAGGCAGCAGAAGAGAAAGAGAAAAAGAGCAATATTGCTGCTAATTGTGCACTGTGGGTTGTTGTGCTCAAAATAAACATGTGTGTTTTGGAACATTTGGAGTCCATGTCTGTCTGTGTCTGGGTTCAAGGTTCACAATATATATATATATATACTAGCCAACCTGCGGCGTAGCATACGCTGCATAATTATGTATTGATGGGTGAACACTTCCTGAAAGACACAGTTGTCCAAATGGGGTTGGTTTTGAGGATACGACTGTAGGTGAAAAAGATGTAACTTTGGAGAGGGCAACATACAATACAGCGTTTTACACACTGCATACAGCGATTCACATCCGTGACAAACAGATTGTTTTACACGCTGCATACAGCGATTCACATCCGCGACAAATATGATTCTTCTTAGATGGTGCTGGCGCATCCACCCTCGCTCTCGAAGCATACACACTGCCTGGTCATATGCCCGCTTGCAAGAGCAACTAACAGAGACCCGCTCACCAACTGTAAGATCATGGGATACCCCTCGCAAACTGTTTTACACGCCGCATACAGCGATTCACATCTGCGACAAACAAACTGTTTTACATGCTGCATACAGCGATTCACATCCGTGACAAACATGCCTCTTCTTAGATAGTCCTGCCGCGTCCACCCTCGTTCTCGATGCATACACACCGCCTGGTCATGTGCCCGCTCGCAAGAGAAACTCACGGAGACCTGCCCACCAACTCTAAGACCATGGCGTGTAAAACAGTTTGCGATGGTGGACGCGGTCGTGCGTCATAACCGAAAAGAATACAGTGGAACCTTGGTTCATGACCATAATTCGTTCCAAAACTCTGGTCGTAAACCGATTTGGTCGTGAACCGAAGCAATTTCTCCCATAGGAATTTATGTAAATACAATTAATCAGTTCCAGACTGTACGAACTGTATGTAAATATGTATTTTAAGTTTTTAAGCACAAATATAGTTAATTAAACCATAGAATGCACAGTGTAATAGTAAACTAAATGTAAAAACATTGAATAACACTGAGAAAACCTTGAACAACAGAGAAAACTAACACTGCAATAGTTTGCGCTATAGCGCTACCAACCGCTGGCTAAAAACACTTTTTTTTTTAATGAGTTTTAAGCACAGGGAAAAAAATGAACATTTGAAAAAATCCGTAATTTAATAAACCACCAAGAAAAGTAACATTGCAACAATGCACACTACGAACCGATCGGTGTAAACAGAAGTGAAAACAAAATCAAGCCCAGTGCATTCTTTAACTACCTTCCTACCTTATGAGTCCAGCCCCCTCTCTCTTGCGCTGCATGTTTGTGTGCGTCTGTCTCTCTCTCGCGCTGCCTGTGTGTGTGTGGGTCTCTCTCTCGGGCTGCCTGTGTGTGTGCGTCTGTCTCTCTCTGGCACTGCCTGTGTGTGTGCGCGTCTCTCTGGCGCTGCCTGTGTGTGCCTCTGTCTCTCTCTGGCGCTGCCTGTGTGTGTGCGCGGCTCTCTCTCTCGCGCTGCCTGTGTGTGTGTGCGGCTCTCTCTCTCGCTGCCTGTGTGTGTGCACGGCTCTCTCTCTTGGGGTGCCTGTGTGCCTCTGTCTCTCTCTCGGGCTGCCTGTGTGCCTCTGTCTGTCTCTGGTGCTGCCTGTGTGTGTGCGCGGCTCTCTCTCTCTCTCTCGCTGCCTGTGTGTGTGCCTCTGTCTCTCTCTGGTGCTGCCTGTGTGTGTGCGCGGTTCTCTCTTGCACTGCCTCTGTGTGAACCGAGGTTCCACTGAGGTTGACTAATGAAAAGTCAACATGGCTCAGAGGTGCATGTGGAGTCTAGCAGAGACGAACGTGAATGACGCCCGGTGTTGTGAGTTGCTGCGTCCGAGTTGGTGGGCGTGGCTCTGCAAGTTGTCGTCATATCCAATGGTCTTAGAGTTGGTGGGCGTGGCTGTCTTGCGTGCTTTCCATGGGTGGCTACTTGTCGGCAGCTTAGTGAATTATAAACGGTGAGCGTGGCTGTCTTGCATGCTTTCCGTGGGTGGCTACTTGTCGGTGTGTGCTTTCCATGGGTGGCTACTTGTCGGCGGCTTAGTGAATTTTATATATATATATATATATATATATATATATATATATATATATATATATATATATATATATATACACAGTACTGTGCAAAAGTTTTAGGCAGGTGTGAAATAATGCTGTAAACAAAATGCTTTCGAAAATGGAAGTGTTAATCATTTATTTTAATCAATCAACAAAATGCAGTGAATGAACAAAAGAGAAATCTAAATCAAATCAATATTTGGTGTGACCACCCTTTACCTTCAAAACAGCATCAATTCTTCAAGGTACACTTGCACACAGTTTTTGAAGGAACTCGGCTGGTAGGTTGTTCCAAACATCTTGCAGAACTAACCACAGATCTTCTGTGGATGTAGGCTTCCTCACATCCTTCTGTCTCTTCATGTAATCCCAGACACACTCGATGATGTTGAGATCAGGGCTCTGTGGGGGTTATACCATCACTTCCAGGACTTCTTGTTCTTCTTTACGCTGAAGATAGTTCTTAATGACTTTGGCTGTATGTTTGGGGTCGTTGTCCTGCTGCAGAATAAATTTGGGGCCAATCATATGCCTCCCTGATGGTATTGCATGATGGATAAGTATCTGCCTGTGTTTCTCAGTATTGAGAACACCATTAATCCTGACCAAATCTCCGACTCCATTTGCAGAAATGCAGCCCCAAACGTTCAAGGAACCTCCACCATGCTTCACTGTTGCCTGCAGACACTCATTATTGTACCGCTGTCCAGCCCTTCGATGAACAAACTGCCTTCTGCTACAGCCAAATATCTCAAATTTTGACTCATCAGTCCAGACCACCTGCTGCCATTTTTCTGCACCCCAGTTCCTATGTTTTCGTGCATACTTGAGTTGCTTGGCCTTGTTTCCACGTCGGAGGTATGGCTTTTTGGCTGCAACTCTTCCATGAAGAACACTTCTGGCTAGACTTCTCCGGACAGTAGATGGGTGTACCTGGGTCCCACTGGTTTCTGCCAGTTCTGAGCTGATGGCACTGCTGGACATCTTCCGATTTTGAAGGGTAATTAGCTTGATGTGTCTTTCATCTGCTGCACTAAGTTTCCTTGGCCGACCACTGCGTCTACAATCCTCAACGTTGACCGTTTATTTGTGTTTCTTCAAAAGAGCTTGAACAGCACATCTTGAAACCCCAGTCTGCTTTGAAATCTTTGTCTGGGAGAGACCTTGCTGATGCAGTATAACTACCTTGTATCTTGTTGCTGTGCTCAATCTTGCCATGACATGAACCTGTCTTCCACAACCTCACCTTGGTAGCAGAGTTTGGCTGTTCCTCACCCAGTTTTAAGCCTCCTACACAGCTGTTTCTGTTTCAGTTAATGACTGTGTTTCAACCTACGTGTGACATTGATGATTATTAGCACCTGTTTGGTATAATTGGTTGATCATACACCTGACTATAATCCTACTAAATCCCTGACTTTGTGAAAGTGTACCTATAAGAATTGATGCTGGTTTGAAGGCAAAAGGTAGTAACACCAAATATTGATTTGATTTAGATTTTTCTTTTGTTCGCTCACTTTGCATTTTGTAAATTGATAACAATAAACAATCATTATTTATATTTCTGAAAGCATTCTTTGTTTACAGCATTTTTTCACACCTGCTTAAAACTTTTGTACAGCACTGTATATATGCTTAAGTACTTGAAGATAAATATTATCTGATTTTAGTGATTTGTTTGGTTTCAGCCTAATTTATCTGAGCAGTGTTTTCCCTCTACACTTTCCAAATCATTCAGTACGTCCTTAGTAGTCCTGTTACTACTGGGAGGCTATCCACTTCCTCACGTGAAGACCTCAGAAAAATGCAAGTTTATACTATATCCAGCAGAGAGCTTTAGCTCCCTGGGAATGAGTTCTTTTGTAATTGCGACATGTTACATAACCTGAATATGTATAGATATAATATAAAAAGGCGATACCCCTCCCTTAGTGATACTGCGGTAAGAAATCACTTAGGAGAAATAACTTAGCTTTGTTTAATGATGGCTTACACTGCATAACAGGCAATGGAAGCTGTTTTGTCTTGGTAGAGTAATATATATTGCTCTACTTTCCCCTACTGTATTATTAATATGTAGCCTTAGAATACCTAATCTCACAGACTTACCACTGTTTATAAGGTACTATTGTATATAACTTATCCCCACCTTCCCTTCTATATCTATAGCCTCAGGCAATTAGATGTAGTAAAAAGACGAGCAGAAGTTAAGTTACACATAAGATAATGTATTATTGATAATATTCATAAATAATAACAAAATGCAATGTATATTTGAATATTGGCAACCATACAACCTGATAAAACCCCTGTCCAACCCCTACAGCCAATAGGACATCATGGTACTTAAAGGCCTCTGAGACAAGCCAATTCCAAACAGCCATACCTCAGACCAATGGGGGAATAGAACATCTTAACACCTGCCCCCAAACCATATGTTAAAGTACACCTTAGCCTATTTGCGGGGGTAGAAATGACTTTAGCAAAGAAACACTCGGCAAACTGGTTTAAGACACATCCCCGAAATCCTGTCGTAAAATTCAAACAGACCCATTCCTAAGGGGGGGTAAACACTAAATTACATTGCTATGCCTAAATTACAAATAAAGACATACAAAATATTCATCAAGTTATATGTAAAATCTCACATCACAACACTCCACCCCGATGAATGTTTTGTACAATGTCTTTATAAACAGTCTTAATTGTTTAAAGAGTCTGTTGCATAACTTGTGCTTTGAGTTGCAATATTTGCTCTCCCAGTGTTAAAAGTTGTCCATGACCATTTGTCCATTACATGTCTTCTTTATTTCAAAGACAATCTGAAGAAGTTGGATGCGCTTCTGATGACTTTTATCTGCTCCGGCTTGCTTCAACTGTTTGTTTAGCTTTCTGTAGTCTTCATATGTCATCAGATCTGGTGTTTCAAAATGAGACAAGTCCACACCTTCCACTAAACTAGCCCACTACATTATAGTCTATTGTGTGAATTTTTAATCTGTGCTTGTTTTGTGTCTAACTGCTAATTAGACCCCTGTCCCCAAACTATCTGTTTAAGCATGTGCAGCTATACAATTTATATCAAAATTTGAAAGGTAACATACCACAGGTGCCAGTACAACCACTTCTGCCCAAGTGAGAGCACATGTGCCACTGCATAAACTGTTCACAAACCAACCTTTGTGGCCCCTCTTCACACATTTGGGGTTGATTTAGTTGCCTCTTGTGCTTTCCTACCCATGGAGCATCTCTTGACTGCCATCAGCCTTTACCAGTATAGGCTGGCATCACCACCATGAGACATCAAAGGTATGCAACTCTCAATCATTACCCCTGTAGGCCACCCCTAGAGTTGTTTGCTCACCATATGCGTACTCGTTGTGCTAAACACCTCAGTTCAGATTTAGTCCACTGGTCCTCTGCTTGTACCACAGGTCATTCCTGGAGGTGATGGGCAGGTGGCCCCACCCCTTGTGTTACCACCCACAAAGCACAAGGGTCATAACTAAGGCCAACATACAAACAGGAAGATGTACATAATAAATTAAACATAAATACAAGTAACTGACATAAAGTTAGACAAAATATACTCAAAATATGAATTTTAACCCCAGCTATGGGGAAAATGCTGGTTGAAACATGACAGTAATCCCTCCCCAACGGGTGGCTTCCAGACACCCCAGTCTCTGTCATGAAGTAATAAGTGTCCATAATTTGCAAGAGCTCCCAGTGGGGACATGAAGAGAAAACCCAGAGGAGGAAGAACAGGGGATTATCATGATGAGGGATTCAAATAGTCCTCCTCCAGGTGGCCTCAATAAAGAGAACAACACAGGTGTTTGAGCACCACTTCCTGGTGGTCCCAGCAGGGCAGATGAGACAGCTGGCTTGGCAGCACCTCTGTGTGACTGGCAGATGAGACAGCTGGCTGGGCACCACCTCCTGGTGTTCTCAGCAAGACTGTTGGCTAGTTACCACCTCCTGTGGAACAGCTAACTTGGCACCACCTCCTGGTGGTCTCTGCAGAGACCACACTGAAACATATAAACTGAAAGATGAGTCAATAATGTTTTCAGCCACCTCTAGTGTCTCTAAAGGCCTCATCTGCATGTCTGACGTGTTGCTTCCTCCAGGGGCCATCCGGAACAGCAACTCAGGCAGGGTGGCCCTACTTAGGGTCACTTTGGACAGGAACACCGGCATGGCGGCCCCTCCAGGGTCACTGCAGAGAGGAAGACCGGCATATTGGTTCCTCATGGGACCACCACGGAGAGGAACACAAGCAGTATGGCCCCTCCAGTTGTCACTGCGGTCAACAAATCTGCCGAGATTCCCCCTCCTGAGGCCATCACAGGCAGCAACTTGGCTCCCAGCAGGGCTGACTAAAGTGAAGCATAAAAACTAAAGGATGAGTATTTATGGGTTTTACTCACTTGTAATGTTCCTGACAATTCAGACTGAAGATAAATTGCAGGCAGTAGTATCCTCTTTTTCACCAGCAGTTGGGCAGTCAATGCTTCCATTTTCTCTTGGGTGAGTCCACTCCATGTTTTCGGTTTCACTCAATACAACTACTTGGGAGCTCTTCCAAAATGAAATTTCAAACACTTCCAAAGGGACTTGGCTGCATTTGGGAAATCTTGTATATGCCGCGCAAATGTTGACACCACACTAACGCCTTCCACTGATGTAGGTATGCTGGCATTGGGTTCGGAAGCTTTTTGACAGTTTCTGGAGAATCATTCATATCTTCGGCTGCATTCTTCTGTGTCAGTTTATTTCTAATATCCTGGATTTTTGGTTCTTTATTTGTAACCATACAAACCATAGTTAAAGACGTGATCGAAGTTTCTACATAACTTGGGATAGATAGATCAAAAAGAGAGGTGGCAAAAGCTGGTGGAGGCAATAAGGTAAGTATGGTTGCAAGCATGGTGGTTAGGTTAGTGATAGGTTCCCCTGACATAGCTGTAGATGAATAAATTAGAGGCTTGATCATAGCAATAGAGTGCTTGGACTTAGGAGATTCAAAAAGCTATGCAGCAAAAATAGGAATTGCAGGCTAAAGATATTCTGTAGCCATTAATATTGGGGACTTAACATGTACAGGATTCCTTGCCTTAACCTTGAATAAAATTATGAAGGGCTTGATTTCTAAACTGGCATGCAGTGGCTTTGGCGATTCAACAATTTCAGGAAAATAAACAGGAGTAGATAGCTGAAAGCACTCCACAGCAAAAACAGGGCCCTTGAACTTTACTGTTGACTGGCAGTACCAGTTTATGCTCCGAAGAGTTTGTAATGGCAGCAGGTTTATTTTTAGCGAAGGCAGTGAGTTTGGGGCTTTCCACTGTGTAAGCCACATACCACTTAAGCAGGTAAGAAATTTTTCTCCTGAGAATGAACAATATGATTGTCCAAATCATAAAAAATGCCCTCTTTCAAATCATACATCCTGGCTAAGAAAGCCCCCGCCTCAAAAAACTGGTCTTCAGTTTCTTTTATGTCATTGTATTTTTTGAGCCGAATTGGTGGCAGTAGGCCAGTCCTCATAATAAGAATGAAAACGCACATTGACAATGTATAATTAATCTTGCTCAAATTCAGAAAAGCACAGCTACAAAAACACTTCCAAGGTTACCCACTAGGGGAGGGGGGGGGGGACCCAAAAGGCTGAGTTGAATGTTGATAAAATAAAAGGTTTATTTTAGTGAACAAAAGGCCATACAAGCCCCAAAGTTTCGAAGAGCACAAGGAGACACCTGAAAAAGCAAGGCAGTAAACAGTAAACAAATTCTCAATACAGAATCCAGAAATCACAATTGGAAACAGAGCAGAGGGTCAAAAAAAATAACAATGACCACAGTCCTAATCTGAAATCCAGAGGCGAGGTCAAAAACAGAGAAAGGGTTGAAAAAATCAATAAGCACTGTCCCAAGACGAAATCCAAAGACAAAGCTGGAAAACAAAGCACAGGGTTGAAACTCCAGAAAACACAAGTAATACCAATAACAATACCAGGAAACCCCCCCAAAACTCTCCACTCATTGGCGCATTTAATGAACCACCAGGAACTATGGGAGGCCCTCCCTTAAGTAGGGCGTAGGATCATTCCTGGCGATGATGGGCCGGTGGCACCACCCACAAAGCACAAGGGACATAAGTAAGGCCCTTCCCCTTTTCCAACATACAAACAAAAAAATGTACATAATAAACAAACATAAATAAAAATAACTGACATAACATTAGACAAAACACACTCAAAATATGAATTTGAACCCCAGCGAGGATAAAAATTTTGGCTGAAACATGACAGAATGGCTCTTATCCACAAGAATAATGTGCAGGGCAAAGTCTCCATTGATGTCCCTACTTAAAACATAGAAAACACAGTCCCCTGTGATCAGCAAAACAGGAGGGAAATTGGATATGCTCCACCCGTTCTCACTCTTTATTCCTCTTCCCTCTGATTGGACATGTCTGTCACCTACTTAGGCAACCTAGGCATGGTCACAAATTGAGATGGTACAGTCTGGCACATCTGATTGGCTGCCTTCTGTTTGACGGGTCTGTCATTTAAAGTTGACCAGCATTCTACCTAACATAGATGTCCTAAATCAGACCTCATGGTTTTCAGGCTTCATACTAGGAATAAATAAATGATGATGGTCATGTGGACATCTTGGACACCCGCCATTCAACACATAAACACAGGGGGCAGCATGGTATATTGATCAGGTCAGGGTGGCGCATATTGCCACCACAGAATAACCGAAAAGACAGCAGAGAAAATTATAGATTTGTAGGGAGTTGTAGAACCCAGAGGAAACTGATAATTCAGTGCCCATATAGTGTAATAGGACTACAACTAAAATGTAGCTACAAAAAAGCCATATTAAACTAATGGCTTTTTAGCCGTTTTTTTAATTATTCTATAGTATTAGCCTGGCGAAAGTATTACAAATTGTTGTTGCATAACAGCAAAAGGCTGTCGCGCCACTTCATTTCCATTTGGCTCTTGGAATTATAAGCAGGCTTTCATTTGAAAATCTGAGGTTTTCGACTTGGAGTGTAATGGGACAGACATTCCAAAATGTAGGACGGTGTGAGATTTTTTAAGGCTTTGTGTAATCCATTAGTAGTATTTTAAAGTCAATTCTAAATGACACGGGTAGCTAATGTAACAATGCTAAAACTGGTGAAACGTGCTCAGATTTTCTTTTTCTAGTTAAGATTATTGCTGCTGCATTCTGCAATAACTGTAACCAATTGATGTCTTTTTTAGGTAGTCCTGAAAGGAGTGCATTACAGTAATATAGTTGACTGAAACTCATTTTTCAGCATCTTGCAAAGTTATTAGTGGTCTAACTTTAGCAATATTCCTAATGTTTTTTTTAAATGCAGTCCTAATAATCAGATTAATATGTGATTTAAAATTTAGGTCAGAGTCCATAGTTACCCCTAAAATCTTTACCTCCAACACAACTTTTAAGCTTCAGGGATCAAGTTTATTTCTAATACTTTCACTATATCCATTTTTGCCAATAACTAAGATTTCTGTTTCCTTCTCATTTAGTCTGAGAAAGTTACTGCTCATTCGTTTGGAAATACAAGACATGGGATCAGAGAGCCTACAGCATCATAATCATCAGGCGCTATCGATAAATACAACTGTGTGTCATCTGCATAGCTGTGGTAGCTCACCTTGTGCTATGAGATAATCTCGCCCTAATGGAAGCATATAGATCGAAAGGAGCAGTGGAACCACTATAGATCCTTGTGGTACACCATATAATATATCATGGGTATCTGAGGTATAATCACCATAACTAACAAAGAATTTTCTACCTGTTAAGTAAGACTGAAATCGTTGGCAGAGAGGCCCACCCATTGACTAAGGCAGTTTCTAAGAATATTGTGATCAATAGTGTTAAATGCTGCACTCAAGTCTAAGAGAACAAGAACCGATATACGGCCTCTGTCCCCATTAACCTGCAAGTCATTTAATACATTAACCAGTGCAGTTTCTGTACTGTGATTTGTTCTAAAGCCAGACTGAAACTTGTCAAGAATAGAATGTTTATTCAAGTAATCATTTAGCTGTGTAATGACAGCCTTTTCTAGAATTTTACTTAAAAAAGGCATGTTAGATATTCGTCTAAAATTGTCTGAAACAGAGGAGTTTAGATTATTTTTCTTGAGCAGGGTTTTGACAAGTGCAGTCTTAACAGTCAAGGAAGACCCCCCATATCTAATGATGAGTTCACTATGTCAAGTACACTATCAATTAGCACAACAGAGACTTCTTTGAAAAAGCTTGTCGGTACTGGGTCAATGACACAGGCAGAGGATTTTAGTTGGGAAATTGTGCTACATAGTTCAGGTAGATCAATTCTGGTGATATAATGTAACTCACTTAAAATTGAATACTGGGGTTCAGCTGGATTAACTTTGTGGGGATGTACTATATTATTTGTAAAATCATTAATTTTGTGTTTAAAAAATATAGCAAGCCTCACAAGTTTTGCTGGTAGTTTTTAGGAGGCATTCCTTACTGAGTGAACTGGGTTTAGAAGATGATCAGTAGTTGAGAATAAAACTCTTCAATTACCAACATTATCATTTATACTTTTAGAGAAATAGGACTACCTCTGCCAAGGAGGACTACATTGTTATATTCAGTTCTTTTAGCCTTCAGGATTTCATGTCAATGTCAATGTCAATTTATTTATATAGCACATTTAAACAAACATAGTAATGCTGTGGCCAAAGTGCTTTACAAAAATAGAACAAATTAACATAAAACATAAATAGAAATAAAATATATGAACATAAAATAAAATACATAATAAATAGAAGTAATGTTATATACATAAAAAATAGAAGTAATGTAATATAATCACAAAGTGGAAGCCATCAGTATTACTGAAGGTCACGGAATGCAAGTGAATAGAAATGAGTCTTTAATCTTGTTTTAAACAGTTCAATTGTAGACGACTCCTTTATATGATGAGGTAAAGAGTTCCACAGGCGAGGTGCGACAGCTGCAAAAGACGTGTCCCCCTTGGTTTTACACGTGGTACGAGGGACAACCAGAGACAGCTGACCAGAAGATCTAAGCACTCTAGATGGCTGATGTAAAACACACAGTTCAGATAAATAGGCAGGAGCAAGCCCATGTAAAGATTTAAAAACTAGCAGCAGGATTTTAAAATCAATTCGAAAACTGACAGGCAGCCAGTGTAAAGAAGCTAAAATAGGAGAGACAGAGTCATACTTTCTTGCCCCAACCAGAAAGCGAGCGGCAGCATTTTGTACCAACTGTAACCTGTGTATCAAAGATTTGTTAATCCCAGAATACAGCAAGTTGCAGTAATCGAGGCGAGAAAAAATAAACGCATGAGTAGCTATCTCAAGATCCCTAGAAGATAAAAAAGGCTTTATCTTACCTAATAGACGAAGTTGGAAAAAGCAACTCTTGACTACAGAATTTATTTGTTTCTCAAAAGAGAGGTTACTGTCAAAGGTAACACCAAGATTGCGGACTTGAGGTTTGGAAAAGACAGAGAAAGAGCCGAGAAGACCAAGACCAATTTGGGCTTTAGCTGATGGACCCACTATAAGCACCTCCGTTTTATTTTGATTTAGATCAAGAAAATTATTAGCCATCCAGGATCTTAATTCAGACAGACAGTTGTGGAGTTGATTTGTTGTAGAGTTGCAGACAGGAATATAAACCTGAGTATCATCAGCATAGCAGTGAAAAGAAATGTTAAATTTCTTAAAAATTGCTCCAATAGGATGCAGGTATATGGAGAATAAAATAGGACCCAAAATGGATCCCTGAGGAACACCATATTTAAGAGGAGCAGTAGATGAAGAAGAGGAATTAAAAGTCACTGAAAAGTGTCTACCAGTTAAATATGACCTGAACCAGTTAAGAGCAGCCCCTTTAAGCCCAACAAGATGTTCAAGCCGCATCAGCAATATTTCATGGTCAATATTTAATGGACTATCAATTTAGATTTTCTCCATTTACGCTCAAGCTCTCCGACATGTTCTATTTAAATCAGACACTGGGTTTTCCAGGGTATAATAGTGTTGGAGAAATTCTTAACTGTCTTTTCAGGGGCGACTATGTCAGCTACAGCTCTTATCTTAGCATAAAAATTTTCCACCCAGCTATTAACATTGTTAGCCTTGTTGAGAAATCACTGTGAACGGACAGATCGTTTAGAATATTAGCAAACTTTAAAGCTGCAGATGTATCAAAGTAACATTTTTTAACAATAGGTTTCTCATTAGTTGTAGTTATCAGTATTTCTACATTAAATAATAGGAAAAAGTGATCAGATATACTGATATCCACGACCTTCCTCACTTCAACTTTTAATCCTTTTCAATGACTAAATCTAGTGTGTGTCCACCGTTATGTGTGGGTGGTTGACGTGCTGGCTGAGACTAAATGAGTGCAGGAGGTTCATGAAATCTCTTGCTTTCAGGTCACACTGGTTATTGAAATGAAAGTTAAAATCACCAACAATTAGGAACCTGTCAAAGTTAGTTATTATTATAGATACTATGTCTGAGAATTCCTCAATGAAGGACGTGTTATATTTAGGAATTCTATAAATGGACAATACGAGTGACTGGGACACAACTTGAATAATAGTGGCAAGATACTCAGAAGATGCAGTTTTCGGGGATCAATTCACATTGCCTTCCTTTATTACATGTTATATGGAACTCACTCACCTGTATAGCCAAACTGATATTAGATAGTTATCTTACACCCAGATGCTGAAGATATTGCTGAAATGTGTTGAGAGAGCCTCTTGCCAAACTTTTGATCTCCTTAAGAGTTTTTTCTTTTGAGCTGAAGACTGTTCACAGTGTTTTCACCAGCTTCAGTAACTCCAAAAGCTTCTCCAGGTCAACCAGCTGCTTATGCTTTTCTGTTGTTTGTCCGTGACTCTTTCAAATTTTCCTGTCGTCAACCCTCTAGTCAGATGTGGCGTCAACTTCTACTGAAGGCCTCGTCGAGGAGAGTGGCTCTGGATGATCGCGGACAGGACTAATCTGTCTCGGCAAAATGAATTTTTTGCCAGGATCGGAACATTTGTCTTGCTCCGTTCGATCGTCCCTGGCTTACTGGGGCTGTAGTTAGACTCCACTGGTTCAATATACCAGTCACCATCTTGGTTTTCCCATGAGGCTTCAATGTCTTCCCTGTGACTGTCCACGTGATTGTCCTCATCAAATAGGGAGTTGCTCAAGGCAGCTAAGACAGGGATCAGTAGGTGAAGACTATGGCTGCTAGTGTCTGTGCCAGCTGAATGCGCAATGGGTGAGCTGGGGAGATGAAAAGGGTGTGGTTGTGGGCTCTGAAGGAGCTGATGACTGCTGGTTTACTCTCATTTTTAATTCTGATTTTTAATCTCATAGATTGTCACCAGTTTTTTAAGGATTATTTATTTATTTATGTATTGAAGAGAGCACTGCACTTTTTGGACACTTTTTTTTGCTGGTTTAAATAAAAGCTCTATGTTCATTTTTGCACCCATCCCTTGCTTTGAAGGAGTGTCCTTATTTGCTAGGCTCATTCCTTGGGTACCTTATCAGCGGTAGTGGTTTGAAGAGAATCCCCAAGAGGTCTGCAGCTGACCCTAACTATTGCCGGTTCAGGGTTTGTTCTATAGCACATTCATATAGTAAGGCCTAATTACTTAATTTTTCCAGGTGAATACAGACATCCTCATTATCCATCTGAAGAAGACTTGCATCTAAATTGTTATTTACATAAATGCACCCCCGTTTCTGTTCTGTCTATCCTTCCTAAAAAATGTGTCCCAATCTAAGATAGACTCATCTCCTTCTTTTGATTTATCCAGTTTTCTGTTACTACTGTAATATAATTATGCTCATCTACCTACAACTCCAGCTCAATTGTTTAATTTTTATACTTTTAGCAATTAGACAAGCTATTTTTAATGTGTTTCATGTTTTACTTTTGTGCCTAAAGTTTGGGTTAGAATTTACGTTACCATGCATATTTTTTACACCATTGCTTTGCCTTCTCATAAATAGTTGAACCTGACCTGTCCTAAACTCTCTGCCCTCCCATTCTCTAGTTTAAACAATCCTTGACTAACCTACTCTTATGTCTTCCCAACACATTGGTGCCCCTCCAGTTCAAATGTAACTTGTTACAACAGAACAGGTACCATTTGTTCCAAAAGTAATCCCAATGGCCCATAAACCACACATTAACCCGCAGTCTTACCTGGTTTAGTGTGTGGTATAGGTAGAACTTCAGAATAGACTACCTTGTAAGTTGTGCTCCTCAGCTAGGCATCTAACTTTTTAAATTTGATTTGCAGAACTGACATACTACCCTTGGTATGTCATTTGTTCCAACAGGATAATGGCAACTGGATCTCCCCCAATCTGGCCAAGATCCGATCAGTCCTTTAAGGGAGGTCTCCCACCTGTGCACCCGAAGGCAACACACTGTATGAGACTCTGTCTCTGGAGCAAAACTGCGCTTCAGTTTCCCAAATGATTGAGTACCCAACTGTCACAACCTCTCTGTTTCTGGGGACTGGTTTTGAAGTATACCTTTGGGGCTACTCATGCCTGCCTACCATCTTAGACTCTTCAGACAGTCCAGCTCCATAAAGACCTGAAAACATTTGACATTTGTAATTCTGGGGTAGATTTCCCTGGATAGTATGCACCATTTGACTTGCGTCTTGTGCCCGTGAACCACGTAGCTACCTGTCTGGCCTTGAGTCTCATCCTGCCACTTTAAGGGTGCACAGTATCCCTCTGAAGGACACTTGGGTCAGGTCCGCTAATTCTCTACTACAATGCAGGGCAGCCAGCTCCTCTTCCAGTTTAGCAACCATGAGCTTGAGGTGCTAAGTCAGCTGGCATCTCTTTCAGACTGGCTTCTCTGAGCCATCCTCAAAATAATCAATTTTTAATATTTGGCTTTAGATTACTAAACTGCTTAATTTGTTTTATTAAATTTAAATGATTTAACTTAAGTTATTAAAATTAATAAATTGACAAAGTAAAGAACTACTGTACAGTGGAACCTCGGGTCACGACCGGAATTCGTTCCAAAACTCTGTTCGTGACCCGAACTAATTTCCCCTATAGGATTGTATGTAAATACAATTAATCTGTTCCAGACTGTATGAACTGTATGTAAAAAATTTTTTAAAGATTTTTAAGCACAAAAATAGTTGATTATTTGTTTATAATTGTTTTTTATCTTGCCTTGCCTTTGTTTAATCTTTTTATGTTGCACTTTGAGATTTACTGGTAATGTAAAGTGCCCCTATAAATAAAATGCATTATTATTATAATTATACCATAGAATGCACAGTGTAATAGTAAACTAAATGTAAAAACATTGAATAACACTGAGAAAACCTTGAACAGAGAAAACTAACATTGCAAGAATTCACGCTACAGCCTTATGAACCGCTCACTGTAAAACTTTTTTTTTAATTAGTTTTAAGCACAGTAAAAAAAAAAAAGAAAATTTGAAAAATCCTTAATTTATGCAAAAACTAACCATAAACAACCAAGAACACTAACATTGCAAGAGTTCACGCTACAGACTTACGAACCACTGTGAAAAACCTTGAACAACAGAGAAAACTAACATTGCAAGAGTTCACGCTACAGCCTTACGAACCGCTCGCTGTAAACACTTTTTTTGATGAGTTTTAAGAAAAAAATGAAAATTTGAAAAATCCTTAATTTATACAAAAACTAACCATAAACAACCAAGAAAACTAACCTTGCATGAGTCGAATTCTGGCATGAAGGAAGTGAGGAGGAAGCTGGGTGGAGAGGAGGTTGCAGTTTTGAGGGAGAGTCCCTCTGCGCAATGGAGGGATGTTCTCCTTCAGGTGTTTTCTCTCTTGTGATTTTTTGGATTTCTGGTGTTTTTAGCTGTTTAGCTTGTGGATCAGACTTCGCAAAATTGCGGTCTAATGTGACTTGCCTTTTCCTACACATTAAAATTTTTCAGAAATGCAAGACGACATGGTCGTTCATCATGTTTATCACTCTGTTCGCAACCGCTTTGTCAGGGTGGTTCTTCTCGAAAAGATCCTGGCACTCGTTCCATTTTTCCATGATGGCTTTTATTGCATCACTTTTTTAACCGCCCTGTCCTCTTTTTCCCCTGAGGACTGCTCCTCGGTGAGCAACTTATGCTGCTCCTGCTGGAGTTCAGCGAGTTCCTCCTTCGTCAGCTCCTCCTTGTGATCCAGGACCAGCTCCTTGATGTCCTCACTGTCCACTTCATGACCCATGCTCTTGCTCATGGACACAATCTCATCCACGACAGGAGGCTCAAATCTTTCTAAATCCTGTTCAGGAACGCATTCAGGCCAAAGTTTCTTCCAGGCCGAGTTCAAGGTCTGGTATGTGACGTCTTCCCAGGCTTTATTGATGAAGTTGCTTCCAGCACTTGAGGCCTCTGCTTGGTTAACACTGTAACTCCTTTTGCAACATCAGCTGCTTTAATGGCCTCGTTCTGCTTTAGAATAGTCGAAATTGTACATTTTGACTTATTGTACTTGGCGGCAAGATCAGCAACACGAATACCACGCTCATACTTTTCAATAATTTCTTTAATTCGATTTCAATTTTCTTCTAACGTTTCTTCTCAGCAACACTACCACTCTTCACTTGCTTAGAGGCCATAGTTAATTGCAAAACTAATGCAAAAGCACACAAAATAGAGCACAAAGAGTTCACAGCGAATGCACGCACATCTGACCGAGAACTGTGTACAGGGAGATACTGAACACGTGCGGAAATCATTGGCGCGTATGAACCGGAAGAGAAACTGGCTTGTTCGTCACCCGAGTGTGTGGTTGTGAACAGAAGCAACAATTTAGCGAACTTTTTGGTCATAACCCGATTTTATGTGTTCCGAGACGTTCGTGACCCGAGGTTCCACTGTAGTTATTTACACTTTCTGACCTCTTAAGCTGTTGTAATACTGTCTCCCTCGACTGACAAGTTATATGTCTTTCTCTGAAGTTATTAAATGTTACTTTTTTCCTGTCTTTTCTTATCTTTGTGCCCTACTTATTACTTCATTACTTTAAAGCTCTAAACTTACACCTTATGAATTCCTATTATTGAACCCTTACGCTGTGGCCTTCTTAATTTCAATAACTTTCTTGACAGCTAAAAACTGTTCTATGAAGTGAAGTTTTTTAAACCATACTTCCTTCATGCTTACTGATATCTACTGCTAGTTATTTCCTAATTTAGTTGGCTGCCGCTTCTGTCTGATCAGCACTCTCTTGCTAGATGCTTGTTTATGTACTATGAAGCCCTCTCTTAACCACTGTGAATCAGCTACCTACCTATACTTAAAATAAATGCTTTCGTCCTAAGAAATGAATTTTGTATGTTCTTGCCTTCTATTAGCATAAAGCATCACTTTTCAAGTGTTGAATGGTGTTTTTTTAAATTGTTCTTTATATGCCTTCACTTATTTCAACTAAGGAATTGCTTGTTACTTTAAACTGTCTAATGCTACAGTGTTAGTTATTTACTTACAGACTTGCAGGTTTCACCTGCTGCTTCCTGCCCTCCCTCTCCTCGCCTTCCTTGCCGACTTTAGTTTTGAATACAAATAACAAGGACAAGTACAAAGAGCAAGTGATTTTCCTAATGCTTCCCTAAAAATTCCCACACATCTCCTTTGCGGCAACCAAAAAATAAACATTTTAGGAACAAAGTTTTGTATTTTAATTAAATTTCACACAGCAGTAGTACAACACACTTCATACTTCAAATTCAATGAGTAATGATGATGTCAGTACTAAGTGACATCTATTTTGATTGATTATTAAAGGTTGTAGTATACTTATGGAATGCTACATATTGTAAAATACTCAGTCATTCTTATCTTTATATTACGTGATGTTCTGTACATGAACAATTTATAGTGAGTTGTTCATCAACATTTTCTTGTCAGTCTTGCCTTATCACCTACTCTTCACTCTTTGCTGTCATACAAAACTCTAAATCACTTTGAGATGGTTTTTCTCCATAAAGGCACTATATAATATATTAAGGTGGATGATTGTTTGTTTGCCTTCAAGCATTGAGGTTGTACAGCTTGTGAAACATAGTGACACAATTTTCAGAATAAAATGTCAGACCTTTTGTAAAAACCTCACACTGTTCCATTCCATTCGAACTAGTATGGGGTTGAGGTTTCACTTGTTGCATGGGTGCACTTGGGTCCTAATTTGGGATCCTGAAGTGGTTTATCATGTGGTGGGTGCGGCAACCTGCTGTACCAGTGCATGCTCCCAACCTCACTCTCTCTCTCTCTCTTTCTTTTTGTGTGAAATACTTACTAGCCATGTAATTGTTGGTACTTCTTACTCTTTCCTGTACTTGATATATTTTTTATTATAATTTGACATGAAAACCCAAAGAATTTTTCTGCTAAAAACAACACGGTGCACATTTTCATAAATTCAGGCTGTGAAGAAATTACGTATTACTTTCAACTGTCATGTAAATAAGTAGAACATCTGATTTTAATACATGCTTCATTGCAAATTTATGCTGCATTAACAGTTTTATGCAATGATAAACATCATAATATGAGGTAAAAAAGAAACATACTCTGTGTATAAGTTTGTAATTTAAATGCAAACATGTTAATAGTTATAAAGACCAGGGGCCTCATGTATAAACGGTGAGTACGCACAAAAATGTTGCGTATGCCCATTTCCACACATCATGATTTATAAAAACTAAACTTGGTGTAAAGCCACGCACATTCTCACGCCAGCTCAATCCATTGCATATGGTTTTGCAATCTGGCAGCACCCAGCGTCAAAGCAGTGCTACTGTTCCTGTCCCTTTATTTTTTAGATTCACATCCCTGACAAGGCTTTGTCAAATACACTGAAATTAACCACATATCATTTATTAGTTTAAGGTATCTGATTGTAATCAACCTGTAACAATATAATGGTCCTCGAAATGGCCAAACTATTCCAAATACCATAGCTGTTTTAGCGTTGTTACTCTCAGTGCACCATTCGGAGAATTTTAACCCACTTTATCTGAGTGTGGAATCACAGCTCTACAGCAGCTGATTGGATAGAGCAGTGTTTCTCAACCTCGGTCCTGGGGACCCACTGTGGCTGCAGGTTTTTGTTCACACCAGCTTCTGTTTTTAATTGGACTCCTGGGCTAATTCAGTGAACTGTTACTTCCAAGGTTCTGTGTTTTGGGAACAATATAGAAATTAGAAAACTAAGTTTGGTTAAAAAGAAAAAAAAATCTTATATATATATACATGTATATTAAAATGTACCAAGAAGTTATATGGGAATAATGTATTTTTCTCTTTTTAAGAATATTTTCATCTTGATTTTCATTTTACTTTTCTAGGTGTTCTAATTGTTTAATCCATTATTTACTAATTAGTGGATCTGATGCTAAAGTACTTGCAGCCTTTGCTTATTCAGTGTTGTTTGCTAGCGTGTCTGCTCTGCTCATTTTTAATTATCATTAACAAGATACAACAAAGGGGAAATACTGCACAGAGAAAGGGCAAAATATGATGAAATCAACAAAAGAGGATTAAGCATTTAAATCTAAAGCAAAAGCAGAAATATTTCTAAATGTCTTATAAATGTAAAAATCATGCTGCTGTGCTTTTCTGAATGTAGGATAAAAGAAAAATAATTCCAGCTAATTAAATGAGCTCATTGTTATCAGGTGTTGTCACTGATTAGGAATCCAGTTGGAACAAAAACCTGCAGCCACAGGGGGTCCCCAGGACCGAGGTTGAGAAACACTGGGATAGAGGATTATCGGGATTTAGCATCTACCACATGCTGCCTCAGCCATGCGCACAGTCAATTTGAACTGCACCCATACCGCAAATGCTTCAGAGCCTTTCCTGTAAGGACCTCGCAGTTCAGAAACAGTTTCATCCCCAGAGCTCTAAACGCACTCACCCATTCTATCAAGTGCACCTGGTTAAAATGTTTGGACGTAGAATTACAATTACCTCACTGTAAACTTGCACTACAGTTGTAATATTGCACATCCTGAGCCACTTTATGAACCATTTGCACTGTCTGCACTATATGTACATGTATATTATACTTATGCTTTCATATTGTATGTTTTGTTTTTTATTGTATTATTATTATTATTACTGTTTATTTTCCTATAAAATGATAAAATATGCATATTGCATATTGAATCTCAGTGTACCATAAAATAAAAATAAAGGAATTCAATTCAATAGAAGAAAACGCATATTTACTGTACATATGATGATGACTGGCTTCTAAGTTGATTTATATTTCCAAGCTGTTGATATCATTTTTAAGATGAAATTCAGTAATGTATGTATATTACATTATACAGATACATTTTTAACTTAATTTAAATAATGTATACTGTTAATAATTAAACGTGTGGGTTCGGTGGCGCAGTGGTAGTGATGAGCTGGCGCCCCGTTCAGGGATTATTCCTGCCTCGCGCAGTATGCTTGCTGGGACTGGCGTGACTCTGGATGGATAGATAGATGGAATAATTAAACATGTACTACGAATATATTACAATATTCCTTAAATGTTTTGAAGAACCATCTTTCGATGCTTACAGATTGCTTGACATATATTACAGTGATTATTTTGTGACGATTGGTTACTTGGAGAAAGAAAAGGAAGGACAGGAATTGGGTGTTAGTACATTTGAAAGAGACAGTACTGCAGCAGTAAATTATTTCATTGAGCATCGTGCACAGCGCAGCAAGTATCTTGCGGGAGGCAGGAACAACCTCTGGATGGGGCACCAGCTCATCACTATCACTGTGCCACCGTTCTCCCATATGTAATACATGCTTTAATCCCTGTCATCCTTAAAATGATATAAAGTATACATCTTAATATTTAAATTGTTCAGAGAGCTGTAATATCATGAATGTAATGTATTCTGTGTCCTGTCGGTGTAAGAGAAAGTCCGTTTAAGAAGCAAATAGTGATTCACACACATAGAGTACATAGAAGAACACATAGAATACAAAGCATTTAACGTGCTACTTTAGTTATGGTTGGATTTGAGAAACTAGTAAATTAAACAATTTTAAGATGAAGTATATGACATTCTACTTTAATGTACAGAAGCCGAAAGAGGACATGCAATATCGTTA
The DNA here is from genome assembly GCF_900747795.2 of Erpetoichthys calabaricus. Taxonomy (NCBI): domain Eukaryota; kingdom Metazoa; phylum Chordata; class Cladistia; order Polypteriformes; family Polypteridae; genus Erpetoichthys; species Erpetoichthys calabaricus. The sequence continues at coordinate 89,648,894 of NC_041405.2, read as the reverse complement.
TTTTTTTAAATTGTTTCCTTGAGATAACGGACTAATTTTATCGAGATCTTGAGAAAACGAACTTTGTTTTCCCGAGATACAGGAATAATTTTATCGAGATCTCGATTAAACAAAAGATTATGAAATAATTGTATCTAATGTTTAATGTTTAGCTTATTTAGGCCACGTCCTAAATAATGTTTGAAAATGGCAGAAGAGCAGAACTATATTGATCAGCGTGTCACATTTTTGTTCAATTAAGGGCTGATGCAGGCTGAAATATGTTTATGCCTTAGTTTAGAAAATAATAATGTTAGTATCCATCATTTAAGAAGACGGTTAGCAAGACTTCAGCTATACAGTAGTCGCAATGTAAGCGAGCCTGATGCCTGGAGCAAAGGTTAAGTTTTGTTTTCTCAAGATCTTGATAAAATTAGTCTGTTATCTCGAGGAAACTATTTAAAAAAACAGCAATAATGCACGTCCTCTCTTGGCTTCCGTATTAATGACAACATGGACTACATGATTAAAGTGGAAATTTTGAGATTAAAGTTGACATTTCAAATTTTTTTTCCACTGTGTCCCTATTTTTTTTTCTTTTCTCTGTAACCTCATGCTTCCATATGACACCCAGACAGTGGGCTACGACTCACCTTTTAACAGCAACTTTCATATCTGACCACTTCTTTTTATTTCGGGGACTGTGCTACTTTCTGAACTTGAGAGTTTCTCCGCCGCTCTATGTCACTCGATCAACTTCCTTTTGCTGTTTATACCACTGCTTAAACCAACAAATGGTATGTGTTTCCTTGCCTCCACTTAGTATTCGCTGAAATTCTTTTTTCACTGTGCTTTTGCCATTGTCTTTTCACAGAACACTGAATTTAACGGGTTATTTATATTGATTTGCATATTCTAAGAGCCGTAATTCTGGGAGGAGTCGAGGTGGGGCGGCAGGCGCATCCACGTGCGTTACATTTTACGCTGACCAGGATTTTTGTAGTGGAAGAACGTGTAAGTTGGCGTATGCACAGATTTATGCATCTGGATTTTTTCGTATATACGCACATTTCTGTTTTTGTGTGTATGCCATGTTTTAATGTGAATTATATCCACGGCGTTATACATAAGGCCCCCAGTTGGTAAAAGATTAGTAGTTGTCATCCCTCAGAGTTATTGGAAGGTCTTGAGTAACTATCATCATTACTATAACAGCTGAATAGGATTTGTGTATAGTCATGTTGTAGAAATTATACATATTTTTATTTTATATTTTTTACTTATTCCTAACCTTAAATTGTACTATTCCATTATTCACCCAGGCAGAAAAATATCAAGAATCATTGCAGTGGTACAACTACTCATTGAACTTCTATTCTCCAGGACAATTAGATAAAAACCTTGGTAAACTTCAGAGGAACAGAGCTTCCTGCTACTTACAGCTTCAGCAAATGGAAATGGTATGTGTTACATTATATAAAATCCAAAGCTTAGGATTTGAAATTGATTTGTGTTGAAACCAAATCTTAAAAAATAATATAGATTCCCTTTAGTAAGTGAACTAATTCCAAGTTGTTCTTTTGAAATTTATTCCTATGAGCCTAATGTAGAACATTTTATATAATGTAAGATTCTTTAGTTATGTTTATGTTATGGTTATTGTTTTGGGAACTTCTAGCATGGTATCTTTAAATCTGTCCTAGAAAGAAACACTTTCATTTAATAGGTTCAGTTGGATAGACACATGACGTTAGTCTGCCCTTGTGACATAGCTGTTAGTGTATTTTTTGCCAAGTGTAAAGATACGGGTTCTGCCAGAATGAGAGGGCAAGCTCCCTTCCTAGTTATTATGTGTTGAAACAGTATCAGCTTGTTGGATATCTGACTCAAGATTTTAGGGTAGTACCGTTATTGATAGATATATATTTTTTTTTTGCTGATTTCCTAAAGGTACTTGTTTTGAATTGTCTCCTTTTATATTCTTTATTATTTACACTTTAACAAAATATCTTAAATCCCATGCTCTTACGACAGTGTCGGGTAATTTACTTCAGCTCTGCCCCCCACCAAACACTTCCCCTTTTTGCATCTTCTCCTCAGGAAAATAGATAAAGTAAAAGAACATGTAAAAGTTAAAGTATACATGTAATGATGCATCATTGATAATATGCCCAAATTATAAGGAAACAGTTATATTTGAGTGTTGGTTACAAACTATTGCATACAATCTGATAATTTTAGATGTGTAGTTTTAGATGGCACACAGATTTATTGTTACACTGTATTACTTCTGGTCTGCTCTTTTCAGAATGGAAAAATGGCTGAGAGAGCATGCCTTTGAAAGGCTCCCTCTTTATTGTCCCCCTGTACGCTCCTGACGCACACTGCCAAACACTTCCTGAGGCTATTCACCAATGAAACAGCTCATGCACAACCCCCTTTCGCAGTTCAGCTATGTTTAATATGGGAAAGTAACTTTAACCAATGAAACAGCTAGCATTTTTCCAAACAAACAAGGAAGAAAGGAAACAAACCATGAAAATTAGCCCAGAAGGTGCTTTCCTTATCGATGAAACTCTGGGAGTAGAAAACTGGTTTGTCCATCTTCCTGACTCTTTAACATTACAAACAAAGACATACAAAATATTTATCAAATTATATGCTAGATATCACTCATTTTACATTCCACCACATTTTAACTTTAACTTTGAATGCTGATAATTTAAGTAATTTGAGATATTTAGTTAAAATATATATATTTATGGTTCTGCCTTTGTCCAGAAACGGCTCCATAAGCTTTATGACCTTAGTCTCGGAAAGTCTTTCTCCCATGGGATGACTGGGATCTTTCCCTGAATAAGGAGTGGCATTGCACATGTACTTTGTCAACATGCCTATGTCGATCAAACACAGTAAGCTCTGCAGTCTAATTTGACTTTATGCTATAGAAAGATAAGTAAACAAATACTGTATAGGTAAACAACAATTCCTTTTGTTGCTTATACCACTGCTTAAGCCAACAAATAATACGTTTTTCCTTGCCTCCACTTTGCATTCGCTGAAATTCTTCTTTTTTATATGTGCTTTTACCATTGTCTCTTCACAGAAAACTTAACGAAAAGGGCTATTTATATTGATTTGCATATTCAAATATGTGAAATTCTGGGAGGAGTCGGGGTGGTGGTGTAGGCATGTGCATGTGTTTTAAATTTCATGTTCATTTGAAGTTGTAATGGGGAATTGAGTGGAACTTGGTGTACTCACAGTTTTATACATCTGGATTTTCTTTGTGTGTATGTACATTTCCAGTTTTGTTCATACACTATGTTTTCATGTGAATTCTACACACAGTGTTATACATGAGGCCCAAGAATTGTTGTGGTCCTTTTTTTCCTGATATGTTTTTAATAACATTGAATTCACAATATGTTCTTTCATGCACAAACTTGTTTTTACTATGGACACTGCCATTTTGTGTCTTTGTTTTGTTTGGTTGCCTAATGGTTGCTAGGCAGGATGACTGAGAATGTGCAACAAATGATGCCATCACCTCAAGGGCTTGAAAGGTCAGATTCACGCATTTTCTAGTCACGTGATTTTTTGATGGTGAATCTTTACATTCAGACTGTCTATTTTGTTACAATTTGATCTTGACTATGATCTACATCTTTCATTTTGGCTTTGGTGTCATCAACTGGCCTTTGACCCTCATTTATTCTATTTGATATTTTTTGATATCTGATTAACGCTTTTGGTTTGCTGTTTAGTGTACTTTCCATCCTGTGATCTTTAGTTTAAAAATAAATGATTGCTTTCTTTGCATTTAGTTATTACAGCTGGGTTTGCTTTTCTTTTTAATATATACACCAGTTGGGAAAAACACACAGAAGAAATCCAGCTTGGAATAATGTAATATAATATTGCAAATGTGTAATGCAGATAATGTTGTGATCATAGTCCCAAGACTAACACTTCATGGAATAGACACTTTGGCTCACATCAGGGCCACTGCTGTACCAGGAATGTTCACTTGGACCCTATGCAACTGTTGTATTTTATCAGTACTTGGCACAACTGCCACTTATTCATTGTTACTGCCACACACACCTGCTGTCATGCTTCAAACTGGCTAATTGGAAGGCGAAATGACAGTGTCAGTGATGGAAACATTGTATCTGAGAATGAGTAATGGTTGTGTACGTATCAAGAATTGACTCTATAAACAGCTATGTATATTGTGAATACATCTATAACATGCAAGGCCCAAGCCGAATATCGTAGTATGTGGTGCTATCAGTTACAGTGCATGTTTGTGACTTGTGTTTGTGAAGAAGACATGAAATAGTGAAATCTTCATCAAAATCACTGTCCAACTGGTACTGAACCCATGTCTGTTTAGAATGGGTGATGTATTCTTCTTGCAATACATTGCCTGTCTACATTCCAGCCATGCAACTCAACATACTATAGGAGCTCTTCAACAACTCCCCTGGCTAGTTCGCTCACTGGACCTCTCCTTGATCAAGCATGTATGCAGCTGGATTGGATGTCTCCCATCCCAGTTATCAGTCTCAACCAGTGGGACCACCAGGTTGAAAGGATATAGAGTGATATTCCACAAAAGGGTATTTATTCATCATGTGTATGATCTCTTGCATGCCAAATTATATTAATCTAAAAGGTAACACGTGATACTTAATGTATTGAAAAAAACACATTATCACTTTGTGTGTTATCATATTCTTTATGCAATTAAATGATTCTTCATTTCAAATTTCAGTTTTATGATTTGATGCTTACAGGTCTCTTAAAATTTTCCACTAGTGCATATATTTTATAAAGATTAAGCTATGATATTTTACAGTGGTGTGAAAAACTATTTGCCCCCTTCCTGATTTCTTATTCTTTTGCATGTTTGTCACACAAAATGTTTCTGATCATCAAACACATTTAACCATTAGTCAAATATAACACAAGTAAACACAAAATGCAGTTTTTAAATGATGGTTTTTATTATTTAGGGAGAAAAAAAATCCAAACCTACATGGTCCTGTGTGAAAAAGTAATTGCCCCCTTGTTAAAAAATAACCTAACTTGGTGTATCACACCTGAGTTCAATTTCCGTAGCCACCCCCAGGCCTGATTACTGCCACACCTGTTTCAATCAAGAAATCACTTAAATAGGAGCTGCCTGACACAGAGAAGTAGACCAAAAGCACCTCAAAAGCTAGACATCATGCCAAGATCCAAAGAAATTCAGGAACAAATGAGAACAGAAGTAATTGAGATCTATCAGTCTGGTAAAGGTTATAAAGCCATTTCTAAAGCTTTGGGACTCCAGCGAACCACAGTGAGAGCCATTATCCACAAATGGCAAAAACATGGAACAGTGGTGAACCTTCCTAGGAGTGGCCGGCCGACCAAAATTACCCCAAGAGCGCAGAGACGACTCATCCGAGAGGTCACAAAAGACCCCAGGACAACGTCTAAAGAACTGCAGGCCTCACTTGCCTCAATTAAGGTCAGTGTTCACGACTCCACCATAAGAAAGAGACTGGGCAAAAACGGCCTGCATGGCAGATTTCCAAGACGCAAAACCACTGTTAAGCAAAAAGAACATTAGGGCTCGTCTCAATTTTGCTAAGAAACATCTCAATGATTGCCAAGACTTTTGGGAAAATACCTTGTGGACTGATGAGTCAAAAGTTGAACTTTTTGGAAGGCAAATGTCCCGTTACATCTGGCGTAAAAGGAACACAGCATTTCAGAAAAAGAACATCATACCAACAGTAAAATGTGGTGGTGGTAGTGTGATGGTCTGGGGTTGTTTTGCTGCTTCAGGACCTGGAAGGCTTGCTGTGATAGATGGAACCATGAATTCTACTGTCTACCAAAAAATCCTGAAGGAGAATGTCCGGCCATCTGTTCGTCAACTCAAGCTGAAGCGATCTTGGGTGCTGCAACAGGACAATGACCCAAAACACACCAGCAAATCCACCTCTGAATGGCTGAAGAAAAACAAAATGAAGACTTTGGAGTGGCCTAGTCAAAGTCCTGACCTGAATCCAATTGAGATGCTATGGCATGACCTTAAAAAGGCGGTTCATGCTAGAAAACCCTCAAATAAAGCTGAATTACAACAATTTTGCAAAGATGAGTGGGCCAAAATTCCTCCAGAGTGCTGTAAAAGACTCATTGCAAGTTATCGCAAACGCTTGATTGCAGTTATTGCTGCTAAGGGTGGCCCAACCAGTTATTAGGTTCAGGGGGCAATTACTTTTTCACACAGGGCCATGAAGGTTTGGATTTTTTTTTCTCCCTAAATAATAAAAACCACCATTTACAAACTGTATTTTGTGTTTACTTGTGTTATATTTGACTAATGGTTAAATGTGTTTGATGATCAGAAACATTTTGTGCGACAAACATGCAAAAGAATAAGAAATCAGGAAGGGGGCAAATTAGTTTTTCACACCACTGTATTTGTATAAGAAAATATTTTACTTCTGAATTACTTCCATATCTTTCTTGTTACTTGCTGTCTTTTCATGTTGTTTAGTAATTATATGTATAATATAGTACATTATATGGACTTCACAGTTTTGTTTTTTACATTTGTAAAATCTACAGCCATGAATAATTTGTTCTTTTAGTATACAGTTTTATTATTTATATTTGCTGTACATAACATAAATATGTTGCATAAAAATCTATAATTTTTTTTAGGCTAATGAAGCAATCAAAGAAGCTGAGAGGTGTGATCCGGAAAATATTTTTACCCAGTTCAGCATCTACAAAATTGCAGTGTTGGAGAACTGTGAAGAAAGAGGTGCTGTCATTTGTTACAGTATATTATGTATTTACAATCCTATTGAAGAAAATTACCATGCTTTTTTTCCCCCTAAAGTCTTGTCAGATTTTTACGCTTGCAAAAGGAGAAGACCGTAAAAACTTCAGAAATAGTCAGTTTTTTAAGGTTCATTTAGTAATTATGCATAAAAGAACAGGTACGAAACTAATTAAACAAAGAATTGAAATCAAAAGGAAAATACTTTAAATCAACAACTTAATCAAAATAATGAAAGTCAAAATTCTAACTCAAATACTTTTCAAAATAAAACAAAAGTAAAGAAGAGAGCCTCAGTATAATTCTGATAAAATCTTAATAACAATTCTATATAACATTACTCACCCCCTAACTAAATGGCTTAAATCCTATATGAATTATTGTCATTTGTACAGAATTACACTACATCATGAGAGTCCCCAGATTCATCCTGAACCTCAGTTTCAAAACATATTATTAAATATAATTCAATCTTCTGACATAAAGTCAGTCAAAATAAGAGTACGAGTTGCTGTTATGAGCAAGCCCTGCTACCATCTGAGAATGTAGTTTGTGATAATTGTGTATATTCTATAAGAACAGTGCTCTGATATCAATGGTTCTACCTAGTCTGGAATCTGCAATATGGAATTGGTTTTGTATTTGGAACTTGAATCCTTGTTGGCCTTTTGTTTTTGTAATGGGATACTGAGGCAATTTAGAATAACATAGTTCTGCGAGAGGTGGTAACAACTTAATAATGGTTTGTCTATGCAACTAAATTAACATAAGTTGACCAATTTGAAAAGACGTTCCACCAACTATGACTTAAATTTGACCTAAACTCCATTAACCTTTTCTGCTTCTAATTGTTTAATCATGTGTGTGATAGTGGTATTAGTTGCATTTGTCCTTCTATAAATATCAGCAATGTGTTTTTTCCATTTTTTACAAAAGGTTCCAGATATAGTAGAACTGCTCACCAATGCCATACTTTTTATGGTTAGATAAACTATTTGATTTCCCTCTATCCAATCAATGATAGTTATATTTGTTTTGCAAAAATGTAACTGGTCTACAGTCAGACTGTTCAGTAGTACCATTACTAGCAACACAGGCATCTGTAGCATTTACTTCAAAAAACATCAAAGTTACCACTTTATGCTGCCAATGACAAGTGCAAGAATGACCAAATATGGTATAAGAGTCCTCATATAAACAAAACCATTTTTCTACCTATCACACATGATCAGTTCTACAAAGTAACCTTTTTGATGTATATCCAGCCGTGGTCTCTGGTAGGCTTCCTCCATTGTTACAATTAAAAGACTCAGCAGACATCAGTATTATTCTCATTACTGCAAAGCATCTGCCCCCTTCAGAAATATACCTTAACTGAAAGGGTTTTATCTAAGCTTTTTACTGCTTTGAAAAATCTTCTGCCACCAGCCGGGATCCTTGTTTTGTATCGGGTTTTCCAGTTAACAAACTGCAAACACGCAGCAACTCTCTGCATAAAACACGCCATCTTTGTTGTGCTCAATTATTAATTTATTTAGCTATTTTCTATATTACTTTGGCACAAGAAGCCATAATATTAAATATGTTTTGTATTGCTAGAAACAGCTGTTAATTGAATATATATCTCTTTTTTATTAATAGGATTGGACACTCTAGTACCAAGAGCTTCTGTTTTCATAGTGTAGTAATTACATTTTTCTTTACATGGGTTTTTGTTAGTTTTTATCATGTGAAATTGATTTAATGGAGTTGTTAATCATTTCTATTTGTTTCCAAAGTTTATTTTTGTATTTACTTTTACTCTGTTCTTTTGTTTATGAAACTTGGGAGAAATGTCATGTGACCGCTCTCCACATTTATGATGATAGTGATATTAGAAGTATGATGGGTGGCTTTATTTTTTGGTATCCCTCTGTTGGATAATCTTTAAAAATCCCTAGCAGTAGTTAGTTTGCAACTGAAGTAGGCCACAGGTTCGCTAGGTTTCGTTTCAATTTTTATATCATTTTCTGACTTAGGCTTTGATTTTTGGTTTGTCCCTGCGCTTGTTCATTTGTACATTTTTTTTATCTCTTGGTTTCAACCTTGTCTTGCCTTGCCTTGCCTTGCCTTATGATTCTCATCTTGTGTTAATACTTACTGGTCTTTACTTGTATATTATATACAGTATTTAGGAATGAATTATGTGAAGAAATTAATTATGAAATTTCAAAGTACAATTTAAAAGAGAAATTAGATGGGTTAACAAGTATTCCCCAGAAAATAAGTGCTAGAAGCAAGTAAGTGAGAACAGTGTGCTTAGAAACCTTTTGTGTATTCAGCGGTTAAAAAGCCAAGCTCCTTGGATCAGTTGCCCTGTGAGCCAATGAAGATTAAGACACTGAAGAGTCAGCTTCATTTTGGGGTTGGTGAAATGGGCATTTGTTATCAAACCCAATCAAGACATTGTCTGTTTTTGTTCATTGCAGGAAAAAATAAACAAATTATGTTTTTTTGGGGGGTTGTAGAATATTTTGTTAATCTTGAGTCTACATAAACTTGTGAATTAGAAATGAAACATTTGTAACTTCCTCTTCATGTAGTTAGTATTGATGGACAACTTATTGGGCAGGAACTTGTCAAAGCGGTTACTTCTCCCACTACTTTTAAAATTAAAATTACCTTGAGCTAAACCATCTGTTATTTTGGGTTTTCCTTGGTTATCTAAATATTTACCAGTAATTGAATGGGAGGGAAACAAATTGAAGTCATGGGGTTCACAGTTTTTCGAGTATTGTATTCAGACTTCCATTTGCTCTTTAATTATACTGAATAGGTTACCATTCTCCCACACGTATATTATTAATTCTAGGACATATTTCCTAAAAAAGAAATCTCCCATAGGTCATATGATTTACATTCTGGTGCCACCTTACCAATGGGATGAGTTTAGTTGTTGTCGGAGTCGCAGGCTCTGGATATGTGCATGATAAGTGCATTCATGAAAGTTTACCAAATAAGCCCTTGGGGGAAGGATTTTTTTTTTGTTTTGTTTGTAGAAAAGATGGTTTGCTGCAACCATGTGTGAATTTCAGTTGAATTACCCCTCCCCTTGATTTCTTCATTGATTAATGAGATTATGGGTTGTACAATATTTATTTTAAATGTTAGAAGTATGAATATTCTATTTGTTTTAGTGATTTCTGATATTGGCCATAATGTAGTAGATCCCTTGCATTTAGTCCCATTACCATTAAGACATGTACCTTTAGAACCAACTCTCTTATTCAAACCAGAAGTTCTTATGTGTGTTTGAGGGAGTTGTTGTTTATTTGTTATTTAGATGTAATTTTTATTGTTTTGTTATATATTTTTGTTTATATATGTAATTTCTTGAACTTCTGTCAAATTTTAATTTCCCCATGGGGACAAATAAAATCAATCTATCTATCTATCTATCTATCTATCTATCTATCTATCTATCTATCTATCTATCTATCTATCTATCTATCTATCTATCTATCTATCTATCTATCTATCTATCTATCTATCATTTGCCAGTTTATGCTTTAATTAGAATTAAGTCTTAAGATAGTAACACTTTAACAGATTGTTGCTGCCACTAGGTACGTGTCATGTTATTACGCTATGTTCCTGTGACATCCTCATTGGTGTACATGTTAAATCTAAAATAACCACTCATTGTTCCCATGATGAAAACAAAAGTTACAAATAATCAATAAATTCATGTTTCTTGTATATATGGTTCTATTGCCTTGATGTGTTTGGCAGTATTTTTAAATTCTCTTTGAAAGGCTTTGCTGCAGAATAATAGATATAAGGTTGTGGCAAATCCTCTTCTATACCGGGTAATTCAATATGGTCTAATCAAGCTTTGCGGTCCAATATTCCAAAGTAAAAGACATTAATATTTGGAAATCTTGATCCATTGTGAATCGGTGCCTTCTATGATACATGACTCACAAAGATTGAAAATGTCACTTTAGGACAGGTTTACATTTGCTTTGGTGTCAAAGATTACAAGCACATAACACACCATTGGCAGTGTGGCAGAATGGTTAAGGCTTTGGACTTTAAACCCTGAAGTTGTGGGTTAAAATCCTGACACCGACACTGTGAGACCCTGAGCAAGTCACTACACCTCCCTGTACTCCAATTGGAAAAAGAAAAGAAATGCTACCAATTTTATCTCAAATGTTATAAGTTGTTTTGGATAAAGGTGTCAGCCAAATAAGTAAAAGTAAATTAAAGCACCGTCTTTAGCACTGTCTCATTTAGTTACAGCAATTGGAGACTGATTTTTTTTTAACTGTCTTTTCACTGATGATACTTGATTCCCTTTTTTGGGGTGTCTGTAACCCTTACATTGTGTTGGGGACACATGATCCCTTTAACTGGAACTTGACTTTGTAGCAATACACATAGATTCAGTTGATTAATGGCTTGATCAAGTTTTAGTGCTGTGTTAGTGGTTAGGAGTAACTGGTATGGCCTGTTACACCTTGGGGCTAGGCGATTCTTTTGCTTGAACACTTATCTAATCTTGGTTTCAAACACATGTGCTTATACCTTAAGTAACCTAATAAGGGTAGCCTTTACCTTCAGGTATAAGGACTGGAGTTTTTGTAATTGTTAGTCAGTATTGTAACATTTTATATGGAAGAGTTAAATGGTGGTTGTTGCATTGGTCCTTCCATTAATATTTAATGAGATGTTAGGCTTGTAGTTTTGTTGGGGGTAGCTCTTATTGACTAGTGGCAATGTTCTCTCTAAGGAGTAGCCTGAAGTATGCAAATATTTTTTTCGTATGAGCAACAAGTTCTAAAAAACAAAATTCTGAGCACCAGTATTAGCAATGCATATCTGTAAATAGCACAAAAAACCATCACATGTATGATTATTTACTTTATTCCATATTTAACTATCGAGAAATTAACTGAACTGATACCATTTTTGTTTAAATAAAAAGTTTTATTTCTACTCAAAATTTCACTAAATAGTCAAATAGCTTTTCTTCTGACCTGTTCTGTCTTCCATAACTTATAAACTCAATGAACATTAACATTCTGTCCATAATAATTCTTATCAGGTTTTCCAAATTCTCAAGCATCTAAATAATTTCTATGTTTTGTTTTTATATTGTTCATTAGACTAAATCCTGCAGTCAGCACTCGAGGTCTAGATTGTGCTACACATATCCAAAGTGATTAGTGGTTTAAATGCAATCACATTTGCATCTGTAGCTTTGACAAGTCCTTCAAATTTTGCCTTGTCAACAGATGACCTGCAAAAAAATGTTTTTTAAAGTCCTTAGCAAAGTCTCATTGTCACTCATCAAGTATCATCTATATCAAGGTCCACATGATGTACCACAGGGTTGCTTTGATAAGTGTGGATTGAACTGCCAGAAAAGAGCAGCTACACCTTTTCATGTGCCCTGAATGACTAATGTGCTCTTCAGTTACCATCTGGGTTAATTTTAACATGTTTTATATATAAACTTGAATATCCAAGAGTAGATAAACTGTCACAAGCTGTTAATGTTATTGTGCCAGTGAACACACTGGATTTGATTGGATTCCCTTTGAATCTTAAATTTAAAAAATAAAAATAACATGTTTAAAACAGTTATGTTAATTGATTCATCGATTATTAAAGTGCAATTGCCCAATTTTCTAATTTTGGTTTTGATTGATTGTTGAATTATTACACTCAATGAACTCAAAGGTGGAATTCTTACTTCACCAACTATCTGGTATTTTCACAAATTTGCCAACATTATCATTATCTATTGAAAATTTAACCTTGTCAGGTGTTGCTTTTGTTTGCTGCAGAAGTTCTTTTCTGTCTTTATGTTCTTGCTTAGATTCTGTTAATCTTTTATTTTTTCAACAAACCTTTCAATTGGTTTTTAAGTTTTGTAACTGAATTATATGTGGTTTTTGATTCAAATTGAGATGGTTCACTTTCCATTCACTCAATACTTTCCCTGTGGTCCATTCTTTAATAATCCTGTTTTCAAACACATTTTGAAAATGTGGACCATCCTTGTCCAAGTTGATTAGTATTCCTGTCCATCACTATGTGATAAGCCCGTTTTAACAAAATATTGTAGAGTCAACCATTACATTTTAAACCCCAAACATGGATTTCTTCAATGTATTGCTTGAATTCTTTTCAGCTCTTTACTTAGACAAGGGCAAAGTAACAAAGGAAACAACAGCATAGAACATTTTCATGGCTGATCAAGGGAAGACATTGAATGTTATAACAGATTGCTCTGCAACGCAACACAAATGATATGCATATCCTGTCACATGGCCATAGCTAGGGAGATGAATCCCTTTTTGTACTTAAGCTATGTTGCTTGCATGTTTTACCCACTACAATTTCAAGAAGCAAGATGAATGTGCTGCTGGGGCCGAGGTTTATGCAAGTACAAGTTGCTACTGTGTGCATAACCTCTTCTGGAGTTTTCCTGTTTTGAGTGGCTGTCGATTGAGTTAAAAGAAAAATTTCTGAAAAATGAAGAAGCTGACTTAACCTTTCTCAAAGTATATTTAAAACAGTAAATTAATACAGTATGTAATTTAATGTTTTCTAGTTTTATATTGAAGAATTTAAAAAATTGTCCACTGCTTTTCAATGTTTCAGAAATTTAAAAAATATTCACAGTGCTCTATTTGAGATATCTTACCAAAAATCGAACTTTTCTAACAAATATCCTTAAAGAATAAATGTGTTTAACTTATACATTAGTCCAGTGACACGTTTGTTTTGAAGACCTGCTTCCCCATGTCGTTCATTAGTCAGGAGTCCAGCCCAGTAACAGCTTATTCATTGTCTAACATTGCACTTTATGTGATGTCCACAAAAATTTTGCTCATAGAGACATGTAAAAGTAAAGATTAATTGTTAAAGAAATGCGGGTGAAAACATTATCAGAAAGAGAATACGTTTTATACTTTTGTTTCAAAAATCAGGCGATCCATTCATCCATGCAGCTTCACAGATTGCTTTGCTGCCTAATAATTTTGAGGTACTCCAGTTTGACAGGAGGCAGGTCTACAATTCAAATGCTTATTCTCAGAAAGTGTTTTCTGGAGGTGGTTTATTTAGTAGTATTTTAGTAAAAATAAGTGTATTTAGAACATTATGAGCATAAGATTGGACAACTTGACATGTGGATTATATGACAAATATAATGTGAGATTTTTTCATGGACTTTTTGATATTGTTTGATGTGCTATGTCAGAAACTTTACCAGTTTTCTACATGAAAACATGAGATAAAATTTTCGTGTTTGCCTTCACTACAAACTACATTGTGTAAGATTTAAAAAAATGTATATTTTTTGGTTGGAGTACTCCATTAATGTTGTGCCTCTAGCAACCATGATAAAGATGCAAATATTCGTAAAGGAAGTATGACAAATTAGACCTATATAGGTCAAGGATTAATTTTCCAGGTTTAAATTCTTTTCCATTTTTTCCAGAACAATAATATTTCATAAAAATTTTGCAAATGTGTTTGCCATAGTATTTTCCAGATAATATCAGAATGTTGATGTGCTGGCAAAAAAGTTACTACTGAAAAATGTTAATTGTTAAGCTTGAGGCGAGTTTCCAAAAAATAAATGCAGCACAAATTAAGTTTTGTAATATGTAGCTAGGAAAAACTACTAGTATTATTTTTGTTAATGAGACTGAAGTAATTTTTTGTCACTTTTACTATTCAATAAAGCTTTTCAGGCTTTAAGGTCAATGGGAAATTTGCTAGAAAATCCCATTAGAAATGAGAATGGGATGTTAACAGCTGGGATTACAGCATCACAACTTTTAAATCTAACAGCACAAATTGCTCTTGAGGTATGTGTTTTTGTCTATAGTATTAAATAATTTTAATATGTTTCTTGAAACTTTTAGAAAGATACATTTGCACTGTTTGAAATTATCAAATAAATATACACTAACAGCTGAAATTTCTGGAAATTAAGCCAGTAGTTATTAAATAAAACCTTTCTGTGGGCACAGCCTTTCATTCCTTTCTTTGATGGTAGACTTTGGTTAGAATAAATGCAATTGATGAAAGCAGTTTCATTTATTTCAAAATGAAGAGATAATATGTAGATTTGAAATAACTACAGTATTTCTAATTGATTACAGAGTAATAAAGAGGATTTAGCTATAAAAGCTCTACAGTATCTTTGTGAACAGTCAGAAGATATAAAACACATTTTTACTCCACTCAGGTAAGATGCAAGGGTTGTACTGTATGTTAATTAAAGTATAAAGTATATTCTCCTGCATTATTAAATAATGATGCTCAAAAATGAGTTATAATGGTCCTGATTTCTGATATATGGTTTTTGAAAATGCAGCATGTTATGTAAGTATAATTATTTATGGAAAAAAAATACACTTTAATCATCTGTCCAATAATAGACACTTATATACGTGTGCATTCATACCTTTATCTTGAATTAATGAACTATTTGTTTGGTGGTCATAAAACTAGACCTATAAATATGAACATATTTCTAAAATTTATAATTCAATATCATTTTAAAGATCATCTGTTCATGTTGTACTTTCATTTTATTAATTTAAGTATATACATGTCATATTTTTAGAATTGTGTTTATTGTCTTGTACTGTGAAATGTTTTATTTTTTCTGGCATAAGCGTATTTTTTTCAATAATTAAAGAACATGTAAAATTACAGTGACTTCTAAATTTGTTAAAAATGTTCTTGGTAATGCTTTGTATAGAAAGAATAAAAAAAAGTCCAGATGAACCAGGAGCAGGCACAAGGAAAATGTACCTTTCTATAGTTGATGCATTGTTATCAAATATATATTTTACGATTAAGAAGGTTAGTGAGAAGCTTGTAGTTCTAACTGCTACCTGTTAATTTTGCAGGTGTCTTGTGCGACTCATTATTTCGAAACTGACATCTGAAGATGCAGGTGCAAGGTAGGTTTCTCATTAAAATTTCTTAATAGCCTGAATGAAATTTTAATATGAATATAGAGGTCATAGAATGAGTAGCATCTTCTCTTATCTTAAAGACTTATTAAAACATTTATACAATCTAGACATTCATTTTCTTAACTTGCATTTTCCACCGCAAAAGCCAGTGCATGTTCCTGACGCATTTTGCAGGAAGGAGTTAGCTTTTAATGAAACAACAATTCATAGTAACTAGGGCACATTCACCTGCTCTGGGTGCCACACTGAGGTTTTGTCTTTTATCCCTTCTGTTTTTTATGTTAACTTCTTTTTCCATAGTGTTCTGTTTTTGTTTTTATTTGTATTATTTTCTCATAGTGATAATAACTTGTATTATTGTGTTCTGCTATGTTTTGTTTTGTGAACTTACTCTTGAACTTTGTTTTGCTTTTCTGGTTTTTGAAATATTGTTACAAAGTAAGTTTTGAGATTTGGATTTTGGTTGTGCTATTACTGTAATATTTAATTTGTTTTGTGCTTTTCAATTTTTCCTTAACAATGTGATTTTTTTTTAATTATGTCCATTTTGAAATTTGGGTTTTTGAATTTTGGACTTTGTTACAGTGAGTTAGTTATTTTCCATTTTCTCTTCCTTCCTTCTTATTCATTTTACAATTGTTTGGCCCTTTCGGTACCTTTTGATTTTTAATATAGTTAAATAAATAAATGTTAAGTTTTATTTTGTTGCCTATTTTTTTGTCATTTCCTACTCCTTATGGTATAGCCTTGTGGTGAATGCCACAGCATATCTAAAGACCTACACTAATTCATGATGAACCACTTATTTTTTGGGACTGAAAAAAAAAACTTATCTTTATTTCTACCACTGGATGTTTTTTATGACTTTCACTGTTAAAGCATGGGAATATCTGAATATAAATATGAAAATAAACCATACCCATGTACATTTGATTGGAGCTTGTCCTAAAGAATGTAAATTACCGTATTGTGAATTTCCCCTTGGGATTAATAAAGTATCTATACATTTACATTTACATTTGCAACATTTAGCAGACGCTCTTATCCAGAGCGACTTACAACAGTGCTTAGTAGTCTACGACTGTTCTTCAGTCTTTAAGGCTAGGATTAAATCTACTGTCATTAAACAAGTTACCGCTGACCAAGTTGTACACAAAACCATGCTAGAAGAAAATAGTAAGTTGTTAGTACAATTTTTTTTTTGAGAAAAGGGTAGAAAAAAAAGTATGGGGACTTTAGTCCCCCTAGTCTTGTTTAAAGAAGTGCGTCTTCAGACGACGTTTGAAGACAGTGAGGGTCTCCGCTGTTCGTACAGCAAGAGGAAGTTCGTTCCACCACTGAGGAGCCAACACTGCAAAGAGTCTTGATGAATGTCGTCCTCTTCTTTTAAGTAAGGGTGGTTCGAAACGAGCAGTGCTTGATGTTCTGAGAGAGCGAGAAGTGACACGCTGCTTAACCAGTGCTGATATGTAAGGTGGTGCAGTTCCAGTTTTGGCCTTAAAGGCAAGTGTTAGGGTTTTGAACCTGATGCGGGCAGCCACAGGGAGCCAGTGCAGGTTCCGCAGCAGAGGTATAGTGTGTGAGAATTTGGGAATATTAAAAATGAGTCTTGCAGCTGCATTCTGGATCAATTGAAGTGGTCGTGTTGCCTTTAGTGAAAGTCCAGACATCAGAGAGTTGCAGTAGTCCAGCTTAGAGATGACTAGGGTCTGGACGAGAAGCTGAGTAGCCTCTGTAGTGAGAAAGGGGCGGATTCTCCTGATGTTGTAAAGAAGATATCTGCAGGACCTGGAGAGGTTGCTGATGTGTGGAGAAAAAGACAATTCTTCATCTAGAGTGACACCAAGACTTCTTGCTGTTTTTGAGGGGACGATAACCGAGTTGTCAAAAGAGTTTGCAAGGTCAAGATTCGGAGATGAGTTGCCTTTGATGTACAAGAGTTCAGTCTTGCTGGGATTCAACTTGAGGTGGTGGGAAGTCATCCATGAGGAGATATCAGCAAGGCAGTTTGAGATGCGGGTTGAGACCTGCTGGTCATCTGGTGGAAAGGAGAGAATGAGTTGAGTGTCATCCGCATAGCAGTGGTCTATCTATCTATCTATCTATCTATCTATCTATCTATCTATCTATCTATCTATCTATCTATCTATCTATCTATCTATCTATCTATCTATCTATCTATCTATCTATCTATTTTTCGCTCCATAAGATGCACCTTTTTTTCCCCAAAAGTGGGTGGAAATGTCTGTGCATCTTATGAAGCAAATATTGCATGACAGACTGTGATGTGTATTACCTGACCTGTCAGCGGTTGCGGCAGCTGTTAGATGAGGAAGTGGTAGGCCCATGAGAAACCCCTGGGGACACTTAACACAATTACCAAAGCCTACGGAAAAACTCATTAATCCATCCCGCCTTAAATCCTTTTGCACCCCTCCATCAGTGTCTTTTGTCTTGTAAATGTGTCAATAAGCAACAAGCAGCCTGCTATCACATCCCCCCACTGCCGCACAGTTTTCTCAGCTCAAGTCTGTTTACCTGCGTGTCAGTTGCTTAGAGTTGTATCGAGTGAGAAGTCAAGCAAAATGACACCTTTTATAAATACTATATCTTTATTTGGAACACATGCATTTCATGTGTGTTCCGTGTCTACAACTTGTAAAGGTTAGCTTTTTTTTTTTTTTTTTTTATTCAATTTTGTTATCTCAGTCATGTTCACGCTTCCCCCGATCTGATGCTGTTGTTTTCTCATAAAGGCATCTTATAACAGAGGTGAACTCAGATGATGACAAGGGTTCTACATCGGAGAAAGAATGCACGTCACACTTTTGCCGTCGCTGTACTTGTATATATACATGGGAAGCTCTGTAGTCTACTTGTGACTTTACACTATAGGAAGATAAATAAATAAATCAAGGTAAATAACATTCGATCTGGCTCGTATATACAAAGTACAGCAACGGCAGCTTCCACCTGCAGAAATAGACTCTTCAGTACCCGAGCGACTCTCCACGCTAGTGTTTAGATCTGGATGGTGGAGAGTCGCTCGCGTACTGCAGAGTCTATAGCTGCAGGTGGAAGCTGCCATTAGCAATGCCTTAGATGGAACTGAAGATAGTATCATATATGAAGATAGCAAAGAAAGTGATATCAGTGATTGTGAGCAACTGAGCTTCATAAATTCTGACACTAGTGGTGACGAGCTCTTGGGGTTTCCAGAAAACTAGAAGAGTGCTTGAAGTCTCTCATCATTTGTTAATGACAGTGATGATGGTTCTTAATAGCGCTGTTGACTTTACATGGTTGAAATATTATTCTGCTATATTTTATTAAATATATTAGTACACCATTTTGTTCAGAATATTTTTTTTCTTGTTTTCCTCCTATAATCCTCTAAACCTAGGTGCGTCTTATGGTCAGGTGCGTCTTATGGAGTGAAAAATATGGTAAATGCCAAAGTTCAGGTTTTGGAAAAATACTCTCTTAATAGATGAGTTGTGAAAATCAACTAATTGCAAAATATTTTTATGTATAAAAATCTTATCTGTAAAAAAAAAGACTAACCTGTAAAATATTGTAATCATGAGGCATTTAGCAGTGATCTGTTACTGTACTATACATCATCAAATATAATCTGTAAACTGCATAAATAAAACTTTCTAATAAGCAGAAAATCCATCTGCAGGACTTAAAGTCAGCCTATTTTACCATAAAGCAGAAAATGACAAGGAAAATCTAGCACTGGAAGGGGAAAAATACTTTAATTTTTGTAAATGTGTGCGTAACCTTCTGAGACTAGTGGATAAAGCATCATCCAAATTAATTTAAGAATTTTTAAAACCATTAAAATCTAAGTAATCAATGCAGACTTCAACATATTCAGCATTAAAGTTTACAGTGTACCATGTATTGGAATCTATTTTATTATACATGTAGTAAAAATGCATTACATTTTTCATTCCAACAGATGACATATCACAATCACTGGCTCTGCTTTTATGAATCTCATAACAAATGGCATATAATAAAAACATAGCCCCAGACGGACTACAGATACACACACACAGACACTTGTCCTTTTATTAAGGAAGATGTGAAGTCATTTATCTCTAACCATGTAGTTGCTGTTTTATTATGTCCGACTCATTTTAAAGCTAATTCAAGGTGAGTGTAGTAGGCAGAGTCATGAGTTTAGTTTAAATTGCAGTTGGGAAACCAAGTGTAGTGTTTACCCTACTTAAAAGTTAGTTTGTAACCTTACCTCAGTAGAGCAAAGAGGTACGTTGTTGTCTGTGAGGAAGAGCAGTGATGCATCAGGGGAGCTGGCAAAGAATTGTCGTCAGCTGCACTGGTATAATCAGTGGTACCAATGCGTGGAGCTGGACTGTACTACTAGGGTGCACCGTGGGTTAAGTCTGAGGATGAGCTTATGGGCTCGAATAGCCTATCAGACCACATGCTAATCCATGGGAGGAGGTGCTGACATCCTAGCGTTACTATGTAACTTGTGGAGGTTAAATGTAGAGCTGCATAGAAATTTTGTTAAACAGAAATTGCCCGATTTCCCCCACCTTGCACCCTCCACAATGCTGGAAAAAATACTGCTGAATTTCGAGGAAATAAACACTATTTCCGCAATATATAAAATCTTATTAGAGTCCCTACCTTTCAAAGATCCAAGAGGACATTGGGAAGAAGATCTATTAATCAATATATCAGAAAAGGAGTGGAAGGTAGCAAAGCAGAGAATTCACTCGAGTTCTATATGCGCAAAGCATAGAATTATTCAACTAAAAATTATATATCGAGCTCATCTGTCTCGCTTAAAACTGTCCAAAATGTTTCCAGGGCAGGATCCAACCTGCGAACGCTGCAACCAAGCTTCTGCCTCACTGGGTCACATGTTCTGGACCTGCATCAAACTAACATCATTTTGGACAAAAATTTTTAAGTGCCTTTCAGACAGCCTTGGTATCACAATCCCTCCTAACCCATTAACAGCTGTGTTCGGTGTTCTTCCAGATGGACTTGAATTGGAGAAGGACAAGCAAACGGTGATTGCATTCACTACACTTTTGGCACGCAGACTTATTTTGTTAAATTGGAAGAATCCTAATTCTCCTCTTATAAGTCAGTGGGAAACCAATGTTTTATATTATTTGAAATTGGAAAAAATCAAATTCTCAGTTAGAGGATCTGTACAAAATTTTTTCAAAACCTGGCAGGATTTAATCAATATTATTTTAGAATTAGAGAAATAACTATTACCGCATTTAACTCCCTTCTCCATCTCTTATTTACATATATATTTACTTCTCCCTTTCTTTTGTTTAATGTTGCCTTATTAAAAAGCCTTAAGCAATTTTCCTTTAGCTAAGCTCTCCTTCTCAGGGGTGGGGTTTGATTTGTCTTCAATTTTGTTGGGTTATAAATTGATCTGTTTGTATGGAATGATTACAATGAAAATTAATAAAAAAAAAATATATAAAAAAAAAATAAATAAATGTAGGGCTGCAACAACTAATCATCATAATTGATAATAATCACTGGCAATTGGTTAGTTTCATTGATTAGCTGATTATGTCATTAGGATAAGTATATTGTGGTGCACAGTTGCGTCAGTACTTAGTTCATGTTGTGAACGCATTTGGAAAATGGTAGACAGTAAGGAAGTGACAGATAAGACAGTGTGACCTAAGACTTAAAGTGTTGGGAGCACTTTACTCTGAATGCAGAAAAAAAGGTTGTCAGTTGCAAAATGTGTAGATCTGACCTCGTGTGGCATGAGAGCACAACAGTGATACACAAACATTTGGAAAGGAAGCATACCATTACAGGCTCGCCATCATTCAAGTAAATTGAATGCTACTTCTGCATTAAGTGATACAGATATATGACTATGACATGACTAGGCTCTTCATAATAACATGACTTTTGGTTTGAAGTGCGGAATAAGTTGAGTCATAGTTATGCCCTCTACATTGAGATTAAAACACTCACATATGCAACAGAATTGATTACACAGAATGATAGATGGCAGGATCACACACCTTCAAATGTGAAAATCTAACAGTACACTCCCAATAGTAAATGACATGCAGTAGGCTGTAACAGTGTGTTGACTGCAAGCAAATATGCCGAAGAATCTATGGTGGTAAAAGGTTTTCAGACACAAAGAAAACAAAGAATGATGATTCATTTTCTGCACTTTCAGTTAAAATAAACTTGACATATTATATAGCTAAGGAAGAGCTTAGTTTTATACAAATGAAACCACTTGTTTTGCTGCAGAAGAAAAACTAGTCTGGACATTTCTCCAACATATGACAGTGATGTTCGTTGTGCTGACTTACGACACAAAAGAAATTAATAAAGTCATGAATATTGTTGTGGTCAGATATTTACCTGAAACTTTTGCCAGTAAATCATCTCTTTCACAGAAAAGGAAAAAATACTTGTTTAAGGTTGAAGTTTTTTTTAATGTCATTCGGAATACATAAGCGACATTGTGAGTTTAGTTAGTTTAATTTATTGAAAGTGTTTGTGTTTTAATTAAATTGTGTGTGCGTGTGTGTGTTCATTGCACAACCCGACCAGGGAGACTTGACTGCATTGGTGACAGTGTTTGAGAGGAGGTTTGGACAGAGGATGATACCAGAACACATCCAGGCTAATCCAGTACTAAGTAAAGGAGGGACCAAGAGAAGCTTGGAGCTCTGGCAGTGAACATCTTGCCACTTACTCATTATGAATACCCGGAGTCTCCTGAAAATCTCCAAGAGAAGCTTGCCCTTAAAAACATCCTTATGGCACTGGCTTCCCTGAAACTGCAGCAGTATGTCCATCTGCCAAGGAGCCTCAGTCAAGCACTTGCAGAAACTGAGAAGGCTGAAGTTGTCATGTGTCAACCTAGCAAACTTTGACACCCCTGCTGAGCAATAAGTGAAGGAAGCATGAAACACAGGAAGAAATCAGACTGCCACCTGGCACAAATTATGTTGGTGATGCCAGAAGAAGGGCCACAAGGCTCAAATATACCCAGAACCTCCTCTGCAGTCAGTGGGGAAACTTCAACAGGACGATGCATTGAGGGAGGCATCACCCCATTACCCCCAGACCTGCATGAACAAACAAGTTCACCATCGGCAGTTTGAGTCATTCGAATAGACCTAGCTTTTTCTGCAAAATCGAATATGTCTCCTTTGAAGTCCTGCTAGACACCAGTTCCGCCATCTCTTTGGTGAGGATGGTGCTGCTTTCGGAAACAAAGCATGGAGCTACAGAGGGCTGGGATTCTGCACTTAAGACAGGGCAATAGATGGTTATGAGTTACCATTAGGCATCTCTAGGTTAAACATGAACTCTGGTTTGCTCTAGTTTAACACTAGAATCACTGAAACCTATGAAAAAACTCGGAATCCCTGGCCACCTTATATTCCTTCGCACCTCTCCATCTGTGTCTTTTGTTTTGCAAATGTGTCGAGCAGCAAGCAGCCTGCTATCCTATCCCCCCACCGCCACTGCTGAAGTTGGTCAAAAAGTTCTCCCAGCTCAAGTGTGTTTATCTGAGTGTGGGGTGCCTGGAGTTGTATAGGGTAAATAATATATCGTTATTTGGAATACATACTGTACATTTCATGTGTATTCCGTGTCTACGATGATCTGTGTAAATGTAGGACGACAGGAAATGCTAGGCAAGAAATGCTGAACACATACCTAAAACAGGAACGTTTTCCATGTTATACTAATAATAACATGTAGTGTATAATGTGTGAAGACTTTAGTCCAAATATCAAATAAACACGTGTGTTTTTATTCAAGAATATAACCAAAGAAAAAAAAATCATTCAATTTACGTGTTGCTGTCATTGAGTTAAAAACCCAAGCTCAAATGTCAATCAACAGACAGTTGATATGTATTCTTGGATGGTGCAGAGGTAAGAACTGCTGCCTTATAACCAAAAGGTTCTGTGTTCGACTCCTGGCGCTCTGCATTTTAAGTAGTGAGCTGCTATTATTATTGCTATAATATAATAAAAAAAATGCATTTGATTTGAGTCTGTAACACCCGGTGTAAATTTTGGCTACTTGTAAAAGCTTTGTTTTTATTATTCAGTTTTATTCTATTAGTGACGTTCATGTGGTACAACGAACTTGCCTCTCCTTCTCCGAGTTGATGCTGTTTGTCTCCTTTATTTTCACAAGAGCAGCAATGACCACTGTTGGTGCTGTGGTTGATGCCTGGTCAGAAGTATTTGTTGTACCAACAATCAAAGATACAATGTCCCGTGACCACTATCAGACTATCATGCAGCATTTGCATTTTGACAACAAAGACACCCATGCAGAACGTGTGAAAAACGACAGATTTGCTGCGATCTCGGACATCTGGCAACGTTTTGTTAATAACTGTGTTTTGAGTTACAACTCATGGCAAAGACTTTCCGAGTGTGGTCATAAAGCTTATGGAGCAGTTTCTGGACAAAGACAGAACCGTAACAACAGACAGCTTCTCCGCAGAGTTTTCGCTGGCTAATAGATTGCTGCATCTTGACACAACTCTGCTTGGCACCATAAGTAAAATGGGACTTCCACCTGCAGCTAAAGTCACTTCAGTACGTGAGCAACTCTCCATGCTAATGTTTAGATCAACCAGTGCCATGCTGACAGTTGTATGCGCTGTACATACCTTTACAGGCACCAGTTCACTTGATGGCAGACCATGCCTCGCTTACCTGGCTTCTGAATATTCAAAGGATCAGTTGACAAGGTGGATAGAAGTACTATAGGAGTATGACTTTGTCATGCACAGAGCTCAGACTTAACAATGCTGATGTCCTCTCATGAAGACCTTGTTTCCTGGAGAACAGCTGCCACTATGTCAGGGCCAACCAACCGCAGGCTACCAATGCTTAATGTGCTGTGCAATCTAAGAGAAACCTAACAACCTCACCAAACTATGCGGCATCATCACAACTAAATTCCAGAAGGCACAGTTGCCTGCTATTTGAGGATGGATAGCAGTCGGATAGTACCCGCCATGGGCTGAATTAATACCCAGTGAGCCCATAGTGAAGGCAGACTGCTTGCAGTGGGAAAGTTTGGAGATCTGGGGCAGACGTCTTTATTGAAGATGGGAAAGCCCACTTCCAGGATACCAGATTTTTACCACTGCAGATACCCCAATGTGTATGTTACCAAGACCATTGCAGAGTACTCAGACTGCCTGGGTTGGACACGATGGTGGCTGTGACAACAGTATCACTAAGCCAGCTTCAAACAGGACCTTGAGTTCTTCATCCACTACTGTGATAACTGCACCCATCAATCACATGCCCCTTTTCAGTCTGTTCATGTGGGTGGCTACGGACGTTCTTGGACTCACTTCAGTCACATATACCAAGTATCATTATGTCTTTGTGGCTATGGACTGTTTTACAAAGTCGACCAGGGAGTACCCGATCCTGTCTCAGAGTACAACCACCTGCACTAGGAGGTTCACTGAAGAGTTGTTCTGCCATTTTGGTGCTCCTGAGGACCAGGGTTGAAAGTTTTGAGTCTGAAGTAATGAATGAGCTATGTGAGCTCATCCATATCCACAAGATTCACACCACTGTACCTTCAGAGCGATGGGCGTATGTAAAGATTTTATTGGACCCTGGTCACCCAGCTCTCCATTTTAACAGCAGAGCATCAGAGAGACTGGGACCCACATCTCCCTGCCATACTGTGGGCTTATTGTTCTACTGTCCATGATCCACTGGGTTCACAACTACCATGCTGATATTCAGGCTAGAACTCCTGCAACCCAGACATTTAGGACACCCCCTGAGCCCAATATCAACACAACTACAAGGCCTCAGTATGTACAGGACTTGTGGATAAGTCTTGAGATCACTCAGATGTGACCTCAGAGCCATCAGAAGGATGGTTGTGATTGACAGAAAAGGGCATACTACAGTCAATACCAAGGGAGCCCACTACACACTGGCTAACTGGTATGGCTGTACCACCCAGAGCAAAGAAAGGGTCTTTGCCTTAAATTGGCCAACAGCTGGCACGGTTTGTGTACTGTCATGTCCCAGTTGTCTGAGGTGGTGTACCTAGTAAAGTTGGATCCCGGGCAGTGGATTGTCAAACTCCCCTGCTGCACAAATGACCGCACAGCATTTGTGGACGATCACTTAGACAAGACAGCAGGTGTGGTTAAATAGCAGCTTTATTTTCCATCGTCACAGTGAGCAGGTTTCAGAAAAGCAGGCAATTAATATTACATGACAGCATCAGGGCTCTTCTGAACCCTGTTTATTGGGTGGGGCAAGTTTTTATACCCCTAGAATGCGTGATTTAATATTCATTATGAAAATGCAACAGTCAACACTTTATTATACACAATCCTTGTGCCCCTTCAATGCTCCTTGTGCAACTTCATTCCTTGGCTCCTTGTTATGGCGTTCAGATGTAAACTAAGAGAAAACGTGATAAGGCAGTCTCAGTGTGGAATGTTTAGACCTTGAGTCCTTTGAACAAATATTTTTTCTGTTTGCTCAGCAAAGCATGTTTTTAAAGCTTACTTCTGCTTAACTCCTTAGACAAGGATTAGTACAAGGGAACGAAGAGAACATTCATCTTCCACACATTTAACATCCCTTTTTGTGCCACCTGGCAGCCATCTGACAGCACAGTGCTTACAATCCCTGCTGATGTGCCCTCATCACAAGGTGCATGACTGCAACAGGACAGAAGACCACCCGATAATTTTGACGAGTTTATGTGCTGTTACAAAGAATTTCAAGTGGTCACTGGAGTTAAGTCATCTAAAGTACAAGCTAGCATTGCATCACTAGCGTTGGGGTGTGTATTAAAAAGGCAAGCCTGCAAGGTTGCAAGTTTTCTAACAATGTGGCTTAAAGCTAGTGGTCCTTTCAAGTTTAGGAAACTACTAAAAGATAAAAAATAAGCATGAATCCACTGGGTCAGCGCTGGCAAGCACTGTGCAGCACTATAATATTATACTTGCCCTCCCTTTGCCACATTTGGTTAATGGGTCTATCACTCCCAACTTCACCTTTTTTTCTCTTAAAGCCAATAATATAAGGCACTGTCACTCTGCACCACCTGCATGCTACCATCAACATCTTTCACTGAACAATCATGTAAACAATTCACTTCCCTTGCTGTGAAATTGTAAGTATGCGATATTGGGCAAACACATACACCTACTAACTAGGAACATTAGAACACTCTAGACGAGAGCAGACCATTCAGCCCAACAAAGCTCGCCAGTCCTATCCACTTTTTTCTTCCAAAAAACATCATGTCGAGTTTTGAAAGTTCCTAACGTCTTATTGTCCACCACATTACTTGGTAGCTTATTCCAAGTGTCTTATCGTTCTTTGTGTAAAGAAAAAATTCCTAATGTTTGTGCAAAATTTACCCATAACAAGTTTCCAACTGTGTCCCCGTGTTTTTGATGTGCTCATTTTAAAATAACAGTCTCGATCCACTGTACTAATTCCCTTCATAATTTTAAACACTTCAATCATGTCATCTCCTAATCTTCTTTTGCTTAAACTGAAAAGGCTTAGCTCTTTTAATCTTTCCTCATAATTCAACCCCTGTAGCCCTGGAATCAGCCTAGTCGCTCTTCTCTGGACCTTTTCTAGCGCAGTTATGTCCTTTTTGTAGTCTGGAGACTAAAACTGCACATAGTACTCAAGATGAGGCTTCACCAGTGCATTATAAAGGCTGAGCATAACCTCCTTGGACTTGTACTCCACACATCGTGTTATATAACCTAACATTCTGTTAGCCTTCTTAATGGCTTCTGAACAGTGTTGGGAAGTCGATAGCTTAGAGTCCACTATGACTCCTAAATCCTTCTCATAAGGTGTACTCGCGATTTTCCGACCGCCCATTGTGTATTCAAAAACATTTTTACTTCTTATGTGTAATACTTTACATTTACTGACATTAAATTTAATCTACCACAAATCTGCCCAAGCCTTTATGCTATCCAAGTCCTTCTGTAATGATATAATGGATTCCAAATTATCTGCTAATCCACCTATCTTGGTCTGCCATCTGCAAACTTAACCAGCTTGTTACTTATATTCCTATCTAAATCATTTATATATATTAAGAATAGCAGTGGCCCTAGCACTGACCCCTGTGGAACACCACTTTTAGCATCAACCAATTCTGAAGAGGTTCCTTGCACCATCACCCTCTGCTTCATGTGTCTGAGCCAATTCTGCACCTATCTAAAAACATCACCCTGAACTCCCACTTCTTTTAATTTGATGCCCAACCTCTCATATGGCACCTTATCAAAGGCTTTCTGAAAGTCAAGATAAATAATATCATATGCTCCACTTTGATCGTATCCTTTGTTGCCTCCTCATAGAATTCCAGCATGTTAGTAAAACACGACCTCCCTCTTCTGAACCCATGCTGATTGTTCAGAATAACTCCTGTCCTTGCTCAATCTTATCCTTAATAATTCCTTCCATTAATTTTCCTGTGATGCATGTTAAGCTTACTGGCCTATAGTTGCTTGGATCTGCCCTGTCAACCTTTTTATATAATGGGATGATAATTTGCCATTTTCTAGTCCTTTGGAACCTCTCCAGTGCGCAATGACTTCCTAAAAATATGTGTCAAGGGTTTATATACTATATGTACTCACTAGCCTCCTTAAGAACTCGAAGATAAATATTATCTGGTCCGGGGGCCTCATGTATAACGCCGTGCGTAGAACTCACACTATAACATGGCGTAAGCACAAAAGCGGGAATGTGCGTACCCACAGAAAAATCCAGATGCAAGAATCTGTGCTTACGCAAACTTTCACGTTCTTCCACTACATAAATCCCGATCAGCATGAAAAGTAACGCACGTACACGTGCCTTCTGTCCCGCCCCAACTCCTCCCAGAATTATGCCTCTTTGAATATGCAAATTGATGTAAATAGCCTTCTATGAAAAGACAATGGGAAAAGCATGGGGGAAAATATAAGAATTTCAGCGAATACCAAGTGGAGGCAAAGGAAAAACGTACTATTTGTTGGTTTAAACAGTGGTATAATCAACAAAAGAAAGTTGATCGATTGACATAGCGTGTCGGAGAAACTCGAAAGCTCAAGTTCACAAAGTAGCACAGTGCCCGAAATAAAAAAGAAGTTGTCACATATCAAAGTCGGCGTGAAAAAGTGACTCGTAGCGGACCGTCTGAGTGTCATATGAAATCTTATTAGTGTACAGAGAAAAAAAATAGGCACACAGTGGGAAAAAAGCACGAAATGTCAATTTTAATCTCGAAATTTCCACTTTAATCACGTAGTTTATTTTGTCATTAAAATCATCTTAAAATCGTTTATTTTACTAGTTTCTCAAATCCCATCGTAACTAAAGTAGGACGTTAAATGCTTTGTTCTGTGTTTGATCTTCTATGTGCTCTATGTGCTATAAGTGTGTGAATCACTGTGCTTCCGTTCTTTCTCTTTCTCTGACAGGACACAGAATCCATTACATTTGTGATATTACAGCTCTCTGAATAATTAAAATACTGAGATGTATATGTGATATCTTTTTCATGATGATAGGAATGAAAGCATGTTATTAAACATGGGAACACGGTGGCGCAGTGATTGTTCATATCTCACGCAAGAGGCTTGCTGCGCCATGCACGACCTTCGATGAAATAATTTATTACAGAAGTACGGTCTCTTTCAAACGTACTAACCTCCAATTCCTGTCCTTACTTTTCTTTCTCCAAATACCCAATTGCCACACAATCAGCTCTGTAATAGACGTTAAGCCATCTGTAAGCTTAGAACGCCGATTCTTCAAAACTTTTAAGGAACATTGAAATATCTTTGTAGTACATGTTTAATTATTCTATCTGTCTATCCTTCCAGTGTCGTGTCAGCACCAGCAATAATACTGCGCAAGGCAGGAGCTATCCATGAACTAGCTAGCGCTGCGGCACCGTGTCCTCACATGTTTAATTATTAACAATACTGATTATTTAAATGAAGTTAAAGTTTTATCTGTATACTATAAGCAACATATTTTGATGCATTTCATCTTAAAAATGATATCGTCATCATACGCGCTTTATAAAGTGGCGCAGGTTGTGCAATATTATAACTGTAGTGCAAGTTTACAGTGGGGTAATTGTACTTATAAGTACAAACAGTTCTACAAGGAGCACTTGATTGAGTGTGTTTATAGTTCTTGGGATGAAACTGTTTCTGAAACGCGAGGTCCACACAGGAAAGACTTTGACGCGTTTTGCCGTGGCTGAGGTAGTGTGTGCTTGAAACTGTCTCTCTTTCCGATCAGCTGCTGCTGTGATTCCCCACTCAGATACAGTGATATAAATACTCTGAGTGGTGCAGTGAGAGTAATATGGAAAAAGATGATCCGCTGTGGCAACCCCTAACGGGAGCAGCTGACAGAAGAACAAGATGCAGTGAGAGTAAGAACGCTAAAGCAGTTATGGTATTTGGAATACTATGGCTATTCCCTGGACCATTATATTGCTACAGGTTAGTTACAGTCAGATGCATTACACTAATAAACAATATGCAGTTAATTTCAGTGTATTTATAAAGCCGCGTCAGGAATGTGGGTCTGAGAAAGAAAGGGTAACCACACAGGAACAGTAGCACTGCTTTGACGCTGGGTGCCGCCAGTCTGCAAAACCGAGCGGAGAAATTGCGTACGCTAGGGTATGAGGTACCGTGGAAATGTGTGTGGCTTTACGGTAAGTTTAGGTTTTATACATCGCGATTTGAGCGTGGAAACATTTCTGTGCGTACGCACCGTTTATACATGAGGCCCCAGGTGATTTGTTTGATTTCATCTTATTTAATCTGAACAGCACTTCTCCCTCTACAATTTCCAAATCCCTCAGTACCTCCTTAGTAGTCGCGTTTACCTCTAGGAGGTTATCCACTTGCTCACTTGTGAACACCTCAGAAAAATGTAAGTTATGGGCATCCGCTATTTCATTGTCTGTATCTTTTAATTCCCCTTTACTATTTCTGATGCATTTCACCTCCTCCTTGACTATTCTTTTACTACTAAAATACTGAAAGAATCTCTTAGGGTCTTCTTTTGCCATATCTGCTATATTCCTCGACTGTCTCCACACTTAACAGCTTATCCTAGTGTATCCTACTTAGACATTGTCGCATCTGGCCTGTCCTAAACTCCCTGCACCCCCACCCCCATTCCCTAGTTTAAACAAGGAGAACATCATTGTGCCACCACAAGTATAAATGTGTTTTGGTTGCTGACAGCACACATGGTTTGCGTTGCAGTCTGAATGCAAGCTTCACATGATAACAAGGCTCCACAGGCATTTTACCTGTTTTGAATCCCTTGTAATAGGCAACGTAAAGCATTTTAAAGATAGTAATTAGTGTTGCAGAATGTTTGAAATGCATAATATGAAAAAAATTCAGTATTTTTTTTAATTTATATGTAGTATAGGGTTTTATTGTTTTAGCATTTAAGATAAAAATAATTTCCTCAATCTGCAAATTTACACATATGAATTTAACTCATTTGTAACGTTTAAAAAACAGTGTGCTAAGTTTTTTATATTTGCAGAATTGAAAATATAATTTCATTAGTTATCTTTTAACAGTTATTGTATTGTGTTTGGCTCCATGTATCAAAGGCTGATTAATCAATTTTATCATGCTATCAAGTATGGAAAAACTCTACCTTCAAATAATTTTTCACCATTAATGCATTATGTTTCTTGTCTATTTTTTCATCATTTTGTTCTGCATCTTCAATTCAAGTCAGTTTATTGCCATTTTATGTAATTGTGCAATGAAGAGTTTTTATTGCAAGCCCACTAATGTAAAAACCTATGACTCCATGTGGCTGTAGGTTTTTGTTCCATAAAGTTTCACAATGAATCATGTAATTAGCTGGTCTTTTTTTCTGTTCTCTTATTCTGTGTTCTGATACGTATAAGACGTTTAGGAATTTGTATATTTTTGCTATAGATTTAATTGCTTAAATCGCTTTTATTATTTTTCTATTGAGAGCCCTTTTTCTGTAAAGTTTTCTCCCTTATTAGATTAGATTAGATTAGATTAGATAAACTTTATTAATCCCATGGGAAAATTTAGATGCATACAGCAGCATAAACATAAAAAGCAAGGATACAGACTCACAGGACAGATACCACAGTCAATCAATTGATCACTCAATTGAGAAATAAGTAAATAATTAAAATAAAAATAAACCTAAGGAGTAATTTGGGTGGAAGCATTGAATTGCCTGATAGCAGTGGAAAAAAAATACCCCCAGTGGTGCTTCTTAGCATACTGTGGTGGAATGAGCCTTTGGTTAAAAGTGCACTTAGAGAGCACCTCTTGGAGGGGATGGAGGGAATTTTTCATGATGACATCTATTTTTTTTGCCATCATCCTGTTTTCCACAATAGCTTCTGTTGTGTCCAGGGTTCGCCCTGAGATGGAGAAGGCTTTCCTGATAAGTTTGTTCAGGCATTGTGCTTCTTTTGAGCTCAGGTTGCTTCCCCAGGAGACTGCACTGTAGAACACTGCTCTGGCTACTATGGACTGGTAAAACATTTCCAGCAGCTTGCTGCACACATCAAAGACCTGAGTCTGCTTAGTAGGTAAGTCTATTCTGGCCCTTCTGGTACAGCAACCTTCCATTGAATGGTGACTGGTCTCAGAGGTTTCTTGCATGCCAGAGGCCCACCACTAGCTCTTTTGTCTTGCTGATGTTGAGTTGTAGGTTGTTGTCCCTGCACCGCAAGACCACAAGTCCCCCACAACTTTCCTGTACTCTGACTAATCTTCATTATTAATGCAGCCTATGATGGACGAGTCATCTGAAAATTTGTGTAGATGGCAAGCTCTAGTATTGTGCTGGAAGTCTATTGTGTGAGGGTAAACGGGAAGGGAGACAAGAGAGTTCCCGGAGATGCTCCAGTATTATACACCATCATTTCTTACACATAGTTCCTCAGCCTCACAAACTGCTATTTGTTGGTCAGGTAGTCCGTGATCTAGGAGATTGTGGGAGCCCTGGAATTTTTCCTCATTCAGTGAGGCAGAATGTCATTAAAAGCACTGGAAAAGTCAAAGAATATTACCCTGACTGTGGTACCAGTCCATGTGGGAGTAGGCTCTGTGGAGCATGTAGATGAAATTATCCTTCACACCTATATGCATCTGATAGGCAAACTGCAAAGGACCCAGATGTTCTGAAATGAGGAATCATAGCTTTTTTAGGACCAGCCTCTCAAAGGTCTTCATTATGTATGAAATAAAAGCAGCTTGTCTGAAGTCCTTGGGATCATGGAATAATCTGCTTTCTCTGTGCATCCATTCAATGAACTGGTCTTGGTATGTGGTAAAACAACTGCATGTACAGTAGTCTTTTTGCATTCATAGTGTACTTTTGTCTTAGAACATCTGTAAATTCAATAGATCCTTTTGCAGAAAATGCTTAACACACTCTGTTGCTGATAATGCATTGAGCTATTAACTTGTTTTTTTTTTGGGATGAAGGAAGTTCATATTATGGCATATATTTACAGTAAATACAGAATCAACTTTGTCTTATGATTTTAGGCAGTTTACTGAGATAAATAAGCAGTCACTTAAAAATACAGTCATTTGTATATTTTTGAAATGGAAAAAGAACTCAAACAAAATAAAAAGTAAACTTTATATTTGCTTTATTTTCTGTTGCAGAGGCATGCACTTTGATGTAATACAAACTTACATTAAAATGGGTAAGTCAAAAGCAGATAAACAATATTTTTGTTCTAAATAGTATATACTAGGCTATAAGGAACAAATGTTTAAACAAAATGCTGAGTAGACATTGAGTTCACAGCTTAAGCGGCTGTAGTACAGTATATTTCTGTATTTTCTTGTTTTATATAGTGAAAAGTCAAGCAAAATGACTTGTTTTATATAAAAAAATTGATAAGATTTAATTCACCAATTTTCTTTACTTTCTGCTTAACTCTGATTATAAATCAGCATTATCTGAGAATAGGACTTTTTTGACAAATGGCCTTCAGTTATATTGGAAAACATGAATATTGTATTTTCAAGTACTGTGAAATTGTTTCTTATAGCCTTGCAGAAGATTTCCTTGCTAAATCCTAGAGAAGATTCAAGTCTAGAAATAAAGACTGAGGAAGCAAATTGGTTCAGAAAAATTGGTAAACTATTTATGCAAATGATGTTAAAATGTACATACAGTATATGCTGTAGAGATTTTATCATGTTTGACTTGGTACTTTTAAAAATTACAAGTGCATTATACAGGTAAACAGGGAGCTATCACACGTACAGAATACAGACCCAATATCTGGTTCAGATTATTTTCCCAGGTACAGGCCTTTTTTTTTAAAATTTATTTATTAATTTTATTGTAATCATTCCATACAAATAGATCAATTTATACAAAAAAGGATTGAAGACAAATCAAACCCCACCCTTGAGAAGGAGAGCATGGCCAAAGGAGAATTGCTAAGGGCTTTTTAATAGGGCAAAAATAAAAAAGGAAAAAAATTATATATATAAATAAATAAATGGAGAAGGAAAAGAAATGCAGAAATAATTATTTCTTCTTATTCTAAAATATTATTGATTAGATCCTACCAGGTTTTGAAAAAATTCTGTACAGATCCGTTAACTGAGAATTTGATTTTTTCCAATTTCAAATAATATAAAACATCGGTTTCCCACTGACTTATCAGAGGAGAGTTAGGATTCTTCCAATTTAACAAAATAAGTCTGGGTGCCAAAAGTGTAGTGAATGCAATCACAGTTTGCTTGTCCTTCTCCACTTCAAGTCCATATGGAAGAACACCAAACACAGCTGTTAATGGGTTAGGAGGGATTGTGATACCAAGGCTGTCTGAAAGGCACTTAAAAATTTTGGTCCAAAATGAAGTTAATTTGGTACATGCCCAAAACATGTGACCCAGTGAGGCAGGAGCTTGGTTGCAGCGTTCGCAGGTTGGATTTTGCCCTAGAAACATTTTGGACAGTTTTAAGCGAGACAGATGAGCTCGATATATAATTTTTAGCTGAATAATTCTATGCTTTGCGCATATGGAGCTCGAGTGAATTCTCTGCAGTGCTACCTTCCACTCCTTTTAAGATATATTAATTAAGAGATCTTTTTCCCATTGTCCTCTTGGATCTTTGAAAGCAAGGGACTCTAATAAAATTTTATATAATGCGTAAAATTGTGTCTAATTCCTCGAAATTGAGCAGTATTTTTTCCAGCATGGTGGAGGGTACGAGATGAGGAAAATCGGTCAGGTTCTGTTTAACAAAGTTTCTAATTTGAAGATAGTGAAAGAAATGTGTAGCTGGGAGGATTGAATTTGGAACGTAATTGTTCAAAGGATGCAAAGATATTGTCTATATAAAGATCTCTGAGCAATTTAATCCCAAATCTTTTCCTGGTATTAAAAACTGGATATGTTTGCGAGGGTTGAAAGAGGTGCTTCTCCTGCAGGGGTGCCACAGATAAAAGATTTTCCATCTTACATTGCTTTCTAAATTGGTTCCATATTCTGAGTGAGTAAAGCACAATTGGGTTATTAGTATATTTGCGATAACTTGCATTTATTGGAGCGCAGAGCAGGGAGTATAAAGAAGTACTACAGGATTTTACTTCTATTGTGGACCAAGTCTGTGTATGTTCATTTATTTGTGTCCAGGTTTTTATGGCTTGTATGTTTACTGCCCAGTAATAAAACTGAAAATTAGGTAAAGCCATGCCACCTTCTGCCTGAGGTCTTTGTAGGGTCGCTCTTCAGATACGTGGGCGTTTTGAGTTCCAAATGAATGAGGTTATTGTTGAATCTAATTGTTTAAAAAACAATTTATTGATATATATTGGAATGTTTTGAAATAAAAAAAGAAGTTTAGGAAGGATATTCATCTTAACAACATTAATTCTTCCGGCTAGAGTGAGATG
This sequence comes from Erpetoichthys calabaricus, assembly GCF_900747795.2. Classification (NCBI taxonomy): domain Eukaryota; kingdom Metazoa; phylum Chordata; class Cladistia; order Polypteriformes; family Polypteridae; genus Erpetoichthys; species Erpetoichthys calabaricus. Next base: position 89,613,072 of record NC_041405.2, on the reverse strand, counting down.
AACTGTTGACCATCTATGCAAGTCTTGCTTAATTTTTTCCATACAGACGGCAAAATTTTGTTGATAAAGAGCTTTATGTTTACTTGTGATATTTACCCCTAGATATTTAAACTGATCTGCTATGGTAAAAGGTAGGGTGTCCAATCTAATATTATATGCTTGTGAATTCACTGGAAAGAGTATACTTTTATTCAGATAAATTCTGAGACCAGATATCTTTTGAAATTCTGTAAGTGCTGTTAAAACTGCAGGCACAGTGTTTTCTGGGTCTGATATATATAAAACTATATCATCTGCATATAGAGAAATTTTCTGTTCCAGTCCTTCTCTGATAATCCCCTTTATCTGATAAGAATTTCGACAGTGGACCGCCAGTGGTTCAATGGCGATTGCAAACAGCAGTGGTGACAAGGGGCATCCTTGTCTGGTGCCATGTTCTAGATTAAAGTAGTCTGAACAGATGTTGTTAATACAAACTGAAGCTTCTGGATTGGTATACAGTAGTTTGATCCATGCACACATATTCGGGCCAAACCCAAATTTCTCCAATGCAGTGAAAAGGTATCATATCAAATGCTTTTTCTGCATCTAGTGATAATAATATCTCTGGGGTGTTTGACTTTGCTGGTGAATATATTACATTAAACAGGTGTCGGAGATTGGAAGATAAGTGTCGGCCTTTAATAAATCCAGTTTGATCCTGTGATATTACCGAAGGCAGCACTTTCTCCATCCTTCTAGCTAGAACTTTTGAGAGTATCTTAACATCATTATTCAGGAATGAAATTGGTCTGTATGATGCACATTGTAACAAGTCCTTATTTTGTTTAGGAAAGACGGTGATTAATGCTTGACGAAAAGCATTACAGGCCTTTTAAAAGAATTTGTACTTTTTTTTTTTTTTTCCACAGCTTGGAATCTTGCTTTAGAATGTGAGGGATATCCTCCACTAATGAAAGATTTCTTTGTGCTTTCATACCAGGTTTGTTAGTTGTAATACTATATTTTAAAATCCAATTACCTTTAAAATAATTCAATGTATTGAAAAGGCAGCATCAACATGCATCTTCACCTCATTTCATTTTGAATTGTTGTAGTAGCTGAACTGAACTGATCAGGCCTCCCTACCCTCAGTAGCACCTTCTGTGGATTTCTCAGTAACTCTCAGGCCATTGGAGAAATACAGTTTTTCTAGCATGTTCTGGTTCACTCTCTGAGCTTGCATCCAGTGGAATGTGCCTAGCATGCAATGGGAGCAAATACTACATGCTAAGTCTTTCTGAACTGAGTCCTCTCACTCTGGAGAAGCAATAGCCATACTTTAAAGTACTCCTAAATAGCCAAATTCCTAAAATTATAATGTAACAAGTTTAACTTAGCAATGCTGTGCAAGAACCTCATGGCAGTACAGAGCTTTCAAATCACCATTGCAGAAAACAAGCCAACCCCAACAACTCATAACAAAATGTATACTCTTCTTGCAGATTTTGGGATTCAGGATGTATTCTCATCATTTTCACCATTAACATGATGCAAAACATACCTGTTTCATATCCATAATTAAAAATGTCAATCTTTATGGAAACAGAAAATGAAAATATAATAAATTTGCCATTTCTATGCACCTGACATGTTAGTGCTTGTTATAATCTAATTGAATGAATGTTGTTTGTGTGTATCTGTTTAGGGTTAACTTTACTAAAATATCTAATTAGTCTTTCGATAAGGTGTATACTGTACTATACTGCAATACACAGCTTCCAGTGATTTTTGACCTGATCTTTTCACCTTTAAACAACTATTATCATACACTAATAATTTCTGTATTATCTATACCTATTATTATTTATTTGTTATATTACATATCTTACACATCAATATTGCTGCTACTTCTTTGTCCTGTCTTTGCACAATGTCTTGTCTTGTTTGTGTTTTTAATTTTTTAAATTTAAATTTGAATTCTATTTTTAATTTATTATTTGCACGTCATGTTGTTACACTGTGGACCCTGAGCTTCGCAATTTCGTCTATCTGTATACTTGTATATGGTTGAGATGGCAATAAAGTTCACTTTGACTTTGACTTTTGACTTTTATGCTGCACAACTAGATAAGCCCAATTATCCTTGTATATAATGATACCATATTTGCTAGACTCCAATGTTTAGGAATGAGGGAATGAGAGTTTATGTATATACTACTAAAATACTGAAAGAATCTCTTTGGGACATCGGGTCATCTTTCAGCTTGTTTGCAATATTTCTCTCATTCTGCCTTTTAAATTTCCTAATGTCCTTTTCCACTGTTGCCCTCGTGTAGTCATGTGTTCTACTCCACCATGGAGTTGAGTTTAATTTCTTAATACTTCTAAATTTTTGGTTAAACTTGTCCTGCGTTATATGTAAGACACTTTTAAACTGGCCTCACATCTGTTCAACTGTCTCTACACTTAAATTTATTTTAATTAGACTTTTCTATATCTGCTCAAATTTTACCCTGTTAAATTTAAATTTAACTGTTTTAGGTTTTAAAAATGCTTTCTGCCACAACACAGGCATGCTCACAAAGTACATGTGTAATGTCACGAAAAGTGCATGCTGACACTTCAGTACGCAAACGATGGTACAAGAATGCAGTCAGACTTCTTTTTTGGTCACATACACCATCCAGATCTAAACTCCAGCGTGGAGAGTCGCTCACGTACTAAAGAGTATATAGCTACAGCTGGAAGCTGCCGTAGCACTTTTGCTGTTGCTGTATTTTGTGAGCATGCCCTTGTCGATCAAAAATAGGAAGCTCCGCAGATTACTTGTGACTTTATGCTCTAGGAAGATAAGTAAATAAATCAAGGTAAATAACATCTGGCTTTTATATAAGTAACATGTAAATGTTTTACATATAAAGACCATCAGAAAACATAATCAAAAACAGGACTTTGCACGATACCTTGGCGAGCTTTGTAAGCACTGCTTTTTCTTTTAAGGACACATGTGTGGCACATTGACTGGCAGGATGACACCCTACCTGTTGCTGCATCCAAAAGGTGCCATCTTTCGTCTTTACGCCTGGTGCAGCTGCCTTGTTCTTATGTGTGAGTGGATGTTTCTTGCGGGGAGGGCTTCTGATCTCTTTCACTGATGTAGAACCCTCGTCATCATCTGAGTTCACCTCTGTTCTAGCACGTCTTTATATGAAAACAGCAGTGTCAGATCAGGGGGAGCATGAACGTCAATTGGAGAATAAAACTGAATAAAAAAACTGTAACTTTTACAAGTACCATAAATTTACAATGGCTGTTACAGACTCAAATCAAATGTATGTTTTTAGTATATAATAGTAAGAATAAGAGCAGCTCACTACTCAAAATCGACGCGCTCCAAATTGAAATGGCAACCTTTTGATTACCAGTCAGCAGTTCTTACCGCTGCGCCAACAAAGCTATCATGTCAGTGTTGTACCCTAAACCGATTTCTTTTTCTATGGTTATATTCTTGAATAAAAGTGCACTTGTTTTGCTATACTTGTACCTTTTGCAAAAGTGTTTATTTGATATTTGGACTTCCGTCTTAACACATTATACACTTAATGTGTACATTTTGTCAATCATTGTTAAAGTTGAAAAATGTTTGTTTTTTAGTTATGTGTTCAACGATTCCTGTCTTGCCTTCATCCTACAATTTACACAGATCGTTGTAGGCACTGAACACACATGAAATGTATGTATTCCAAATGACGATATATTATTTTCCCTATACGACTCCATGCACCACACACGCAAATAAGGAGTGTCGCAATAACGAGACATCACACAGATAAAGGTTTGGGGCAGCCACCCATATAATGAGGTATACTGGCTGCAAAGTTGAAAAAATGCAAAATATAGAGCACTGATTTGCATACAACAGAGTCCACAACAAGACTGACACATAGAGGAAACGGTTAGACTTTTAAAGGGGAATACAGGAAGTGAGGTCATATGGGTCTGGCTCAGGATCATCTGGCATTGGTTCAAGCCCGGAGGTGACATCACAGGGTCCGGAGCCAGTAAGGTCTTCTTCCATTGGCTCGGTCCCGGAAGTGACGACATGAGAGCCAGGTGAGATCTCCAGGGAATGGTCTACAGGCAAGGGAAAAAAAGAATCAGTGCACTCTGCCACATCCCGGCATGCCTCAGAACTGTCTTCCCTCGAGCCCTTTAGCTGCCTCCCATGCGCACGTGTGTGACAAGGCCCCCCCACTTAGCCCAGACCCGTCGGGTCGGGCGGACCCAACCGAGAGGTTGTGAACCCGAGAAAGAGCATCAGCGTTTGCATGGAGATGGCCCCGACGATGGATGAGCGAAAACTTGTATGGCTGTAGGTCAAGAAACCACCTGGTGACCCACGGATTCGACTCCTTGTGCAGGGCCATCCACTGTAGGGGTGCATGGTCCGTGACAAGGGTGAATTCCCGGCCCAACAGGTAGTACTTAAGCTGAGTAATCGCCCACTTAATCGCCAAAGCCTCCCTTTCCACCGCTGCATATCTGGTCTCCCGGTCCAACAGTTTCCGGCTCAGGAACATGACAGGGTGTTCCACACCATCGACACTTTGGCTCAGCATGGCCCCCAGGCCTGTGTCCGAAGCGTCCGTCTGGAGGATGAAAGGCAGAGAAAAGTTAGGTGCTTTCAGAATGGGTGCGGACGTAAGGGCCTGCTTCAAGTAACTAAATGCAGCGCCAGTCTTTTCAGTCCATACCACTATGTTCAGGGCCCTCTTCTTTGTCAAATCAGTCAAGGGCGCCGCTGTCTCCGAGAATCGGGGTACGAACCGGCGGTAGTACCCCGCTAACCTGAGAAAGGCTTGGACTTGCCGCTTGGTTCGCGGACGGGACCATTTCAAAATGGCATCTACTTTTGAGCACTGTGGCCTTACGGTACCCCAACCCACCAGGTAGCCTAAATATTTGGCCTCGCTTAACCCAAAGAAACATTTCTTGGGATTAATCCGGAGCCCGGCCTCACCGAGTGCCTGCAATACCGCTCGTACCTGCTGTATGTGCTCCTTCCATGTGCTGGAATAGATGACCACGTCATCGAGTTAGGCAGCACTGTATGAGTTGTGAGGTCGGAGCACTTTGTCCACCAGACGCTGGAAGGTTGCTGGAGCCCCGTGTAACCCAAATGGAAGGACACTATACTGCCAGTGTCCGCTAGGGGTGCTAAACGCGTTTTTTTCCTTCGCGGAGTCCGTTAAAGGAACCTGCCAGTACCCCTTAGTCATGTCAAGTGTGGTCAAGTATCAAGCCTGCCCAAGCCTCTCGAGGAGGTCGTCCACTTACACCATTGGATAGGCATCAAATTGGGAGACTTGATTAAGCCGACGGAAGTCATTGCAAAACCTCCAACTTCCGTCAGGCTTCCCGACTAGCACAATGGGACTGGACCAGGGACTATAACTTACCTCAATCAGGCTCCCTGTCTTTCCACGGTTTCAGCAGGTTGATATGATAAACCCGCTCCCTCGGCTGATGATTGGGTTGACTCACCAAATAGTCGACGAGGCCCTTCCTCTCCTTAACTTCGTAGGGGCCTTGCCAGTGGGCAAGCAACTTAGAGTGGGAGGTAGGCACTAGAACCATGACCCGATCTCCCGGTTGGAACTCCCGGAGAGATGTGCCGTGGTTGTAACAACGGACCTGTGCTGCTTGGGCCTCTTCCATGTGACTTTTAAGGAGGGGCCTAATCTTTCCAAATCTATTGCGTAATTGCGCGATATATTCTAATATATTTATAGCGGGAAGAGCCTCTTCTTCCCATCCTTCTTTTAGAATATCTAATATGCCACGGGGTTGTCGCCCATACAGTAATTCAAAAGGGGAGAACCCCGTGGAGGCTTGTGGGACTTCCCGATAGGCAAAAAGGAAGAGGGGGAGGAGCTGATCTCAGTTCCTTCCATCCTCGCTGACCACCTTACGTAGCATCTGTTTGAGAGTCTGATTAAATCTCTCCACTAGACCGTCGGTTTGAGGATGATACACCGCGGTCTTTAAATGCTTTATTTTCAGTAACTTGGCAGTCTCCCTGAACGTCTCCGAGGTGAAAGGTGTCCCCTGGTCCGTCAAGACTTCCTTGGGGATACCCACGCGCGAAAAGACCCCTAGTAATTCCCGTGCAATTGCTTTAGATGTAGCTGAGCACAACGGAACAGCTTCGGGGTATTTGGTAGCGTAATCCACGAGGACCAAGATGTATTTGTGTCCTCGGGCTGAGGACTCCAAGGTCCAACTATATCGACCCCAATTCGGTGGAAGGGAACATCAATCAGGGGAATAGGAACGAGAGGAGCATGGTCACTTCTTGGAATTTGTCACAATTGACACTCCGGGCAGGAAGTGCAAAAGCGACGAACCTCCTCATTGATTCCCGGCCAGTAGAAACGGAGCTTAATCCGCTCCAGGGTTTTTCGGTGCCCAAGTGGCCACCTAGGAGGTGGGCGTGTGCTAACTCACAGACCTGCCGCCGGAAGGTTCGCGGGATTAGCAGTAGCTTTCTCTCCTGCCCATCATGCATCGCTACCCGATAAAGAAGGTCGTTTTCTAAGACAAAGTAAGGACCCTGTGGCATGGACTGATTAGGCGCTGGCCGTTGACTAGCACCACTGCATTTTTTGCAAACTTCAGGGAATCGTCATTCCAATGCTCTCTTTTAAAAGAGGCCGGCGTCTCTCTAAATTGAAACCGTATCATGGAGAGAGGGTCTGAGTCGACCTCAAGGGGCGTGGTTTCCTCCCGCTCCGCCGCAGCGCGTATGGTTGACGTGTCAGCACGCGATGGCCCGGGAGTTGCCACGTCACTCAGGCCGGCCGCTTCGTCTCTCTCTGCTGGCTGAGTACACGGCGTGGAGGCAGCTTGAGACGGCTCATTCCTGTCCACAACTAGGCCCAAGCGATCCCCGGGAGTGGTATGTGTCTCACCGCCTTTACTGTTAGGCCAGTCCTGTCCGAGTACCACCGGGAACGGAGGATCGGGAAGGATTGCCACGGTCACTTTCTGTACTGATCCTCCGTAGCTGATGATACAAGTGGCGGTCCTATACCAGCGGGTTTCCCCGTGTACACAGGTTATACCAGCTTTCAACCACTGTTGCGGTAGCACAAAGCGGCGAGCAACAATGGAAATGTTGCTGTCGAAATCGAACAGAGCTGATGTTTTAAATCCGTTAACGATCACCACGCCAGTGTGCGGGGCCTTCAACGGATTTGTCAGAGCACACCAAGCCCTCTTCCCCCTCCACCTGCATTCCACCTCGTTCCCAGGCGGTTTGTGTGCCCGCAGCTCCGGGGACGTCAGCTCAAGCTCTGGGTTTTACATGGGGGGGGGGGTGTTGGATGGATGGGGCTAGGTCTTGGGACACACTCCGGTTGAGTTTGACCTAGGGACGGTTCAGCTCCCCCAGATTGTGAGGCCCTCCTATGTCTTTCTATGAGCTCTATGAGCTTTGCCATATTTTTAAATTGTCTACCCCAGACCGGCTGGGTGAAACCGTGGGGTAGTGTTTGTAATAGTAAGAAGCAGGCCACCTGCTCTATCACCTGAAAAGGCTTCAGTTCCTGTGGCCGTAGCCACTGACCTACCTTTGTCCATAGGGACCAGCCTTGTTGTGAGGTCGGCCACTCAGGGTCGAAACTCCAGTTGTTCAGGTAACTCACCTGCCAGTCTGGGGCACCCCTAAGTGGGAAATGGGGTTCTGGCTTCACAGGGAGGCGGGCACTCTCCTCCGAAAGATCATAAACAGTGCTCCTAGCCTCCCCCTTCCGAAGCAGCCCACGTCTGTGAGCCCCTCCCGCACACCCGCCAGCCTGCCTAGGTTGCCTAGCGGAGCATGTTGCGGGCAGAGCTTGTACCGGGTTACTCCGAAACGTGGAACACCCTCCCCGTCTGCTCGGTACGCTCCCACCTGGGTATGTTGCAAGTCCTGTCCCCTTCTCTCCTGGGACTTCTCCATCCTGCCAACTACGCCAATGTCGCAATAACGAGACATCACACAGATAAAGGTTTGGGGCAGCCACCCGTATAATGAGGTATCCTGGCTGCAAAGTCGGAAAAATGCAAAATATAGAGCACTGATGTGCATACAACAGAGTCCACAACAAGACTGACACATAGAGGAAACGGTTAGACTTTTAAAGGGGAATACAGGAAGTGAGGTCATATGGGTCTGGCTCAGGATCATCTGCCATTGGTTCAAGCCCGGAGGTGACATCACAGGGGCTGGAGCCGGTAAGGTCTTCTTCCATTGGCTCGGTCCCGGAAGTGACGTCATGAGAGCCAGGTGAGATCTCCAGGGAATGGTCTACAGGCAAGGGAAAAAAAGAATCAGTGCACTCTGCCACATCCCGGCATGCCTCAGAACTGTCTTCCCTCGAGCCCTTTAGCTGCCTCCCATGCGCACGTGTGTGACAGGAGCCTTGTCTTGAGTTGGGAGAGCTTTTTGCCTAAGATAGAATAGCAGGCTGCTAGCTGCTTGTGCTGATAGACACATTTACAAAACAAAGGCCACTAATGGAGAGGTGCGAAGGGATTTAAGGTGGGCTAGGATTACAAGTTTTTTCTTAGGCTTCAGGAATTCTAGTGTTAACCCAATCTTCATTTGATAAGTTACATTTCAGCTTGGGAGGTAACAAAAACATAACAACTCTCCATCATTGCAAGACCAATATAATGGAATTAGGGATTCCCATCAAGGCTGGGATAAATGACTCCTGGAGCTCCATGAAACTACTGGTGAAATGCCTGCTGTAAATTTGCTGTTAGATAAAAGGCTCACTAGACTGTTTTCACTTGTGAAAATTCGAACAATAAACCACCATACACAACTGCAAGCAGTTAAGGCTTAGAATGATGAGTTCAACATCTAGACATTGCTAAGTATGGATATGTATGGCAAATAAGGCACACTTTGTGCAAGGAGATTTATTCTGGATTAGAGGCTACCATCTCTCTCTAATTCTACCCATATTTTCCTCTAAGTAGTATACCGAAAGCCTGAGATGAACAAGTCCTTGGTATTTGTTCTTGGACTATGAAGATAAAGGACCAGGAGATAGAGGGATTAAAGTGTACGTTCAGAAACAAAGTCTAGTAAACTGGCAGACTCTTAAATACGAAGAGGAGCTAACCAAACTTCAAAGCCAGAGCACAAACCCGAGTCAAAGTCAAAGAAAGAAGCAAGGACCCTAATACAGTTTAAGTATACTTATTCTGAAATTACAAGCCCAAAAATGGTTTGAAATCTGAAACTTTTTAAGCACAAATATAATGCCGCAAGTGGAAAATTCCACACCAAAAAAATGTTTGGATATGCACGTTAAATGTATATGCCAATAAGTGAAAGTGCATATATGCAGTTTCAAAACAGATTTATTCTTTCAGAGTGGAATGAGGTGGAGCGAATCCCCCGTGAAGCTTTGAGTACCATGAAGCAATGATACATGAATGACGCTCCAGGGGCAATTAAGGAAGTGGACATGCAAAGCATTAAGCACCACAAAGAAATGAAACAGAAATAATAATTGGGGTGCAGGCATAACCTGTGAGGCATTGAGCACCAATCAACAGTAAAACACAGTTGATGAACTTTAAAAAAAAAAAAAAGCCTCATTCTCACTAGGTGCCTATATTTCAATATGAGTTCAGTAAATTGCTCTGATTAAGTTAGGAAAACTGGATGCTGCTGCAAATTCCCTTATGTTAGAAAAAACATAATGTTTTATGTATTTACACCCAAACCAACCGAAAACTGAATGTAGCACCTTGTCAGCCAGTTAATGACTTCCAGCACAGTGGGCATAATGGAGTGAAGATTGAAATATTCCTGGCCAATGGTCCAGTTCCCTGAAAATTATAATATACTATATAAGTGACACCTATATATGAAATGATGAAAAACCGAAAAAGTTTTTCATTGCAAAGAGAACTAAAATACAGTATGTACATTATATTCATTACTTTTGATGTTTAATTTATTAGTCACATCAATTCACATTATAATATCTGCTCAGTGATATGAATTATTATATGAGTAAGTTGTCATTTAGCTGGTTTGGCTACATTTCCCTACTTGATCAAGGGTGTCCCCAAGATATCTCATTATGTATATGCAAATATTCCAAAACTGAATGTATCCGAAATCTGAAATACTTCTTTTCCCAGGGATTTCAAATTAGGGATACTCAACCTGTACTGATTTTTTTTTTTTTTTTATAACTTTTTTCCTCAAGTCAAATCAACATGATGGTGCAGTGGTAGCGCTGCAGCCTCATGGTCAGAAGACCAGTATTCATGCCCTGGGTACTCCCTCTATACAGTTTGCATGTTCTCTCCATGTCTCTGTGGGTTTACTCTGGGTGCTCCAGTTTTCTCCCACCGTCTGAAGACGTGCAGGTTAGCTGGCTTGGCGATACTAAATTGGCCCCAGTGCATGTGTGTGTTTGTGTGTTCACCCTGCGACAGGCTGATGCCTTGTACAAGGCTTGTTCCTGCCTTGTACCCTATGCTGACTGGTATAGGCTTCAGTACACCCCCATGACCCTATTCAGGACTAAATGGGACAGAAAAATGACTGACTAATGGCATTTTATTATTGGAGCATTGTATTTCTTTCACTGCAATTAATGAATGTTAGCATAAAATAAGTTCATGTAAAAACCATTTTGTACTTTACCTTTTTAACTGTGAATTTTTGGATTAGTATTTTGGCTTTGATAACCAGTTTTGGCTTCTTTTAGTTTGCTTGTTCTTATGTAACCATTTTGCCAGCACCTTTGCATTCATTCCATCTCTCAATCATTTTACTATCACTCCAGTTATTTGTGCTATATTTGCTTCTGCCTGGGATTCATAACAATAGCACCATTGGATGCAAGGCAGAATAAAAATCCCAAGCAAACTGCCAGTCCATCACAGTTCCCGCTCTCGCACACATTAACACGGACTCAAGGCACATTTACAGTTGTGTCTTTACACACTTGACTTTCTTGAGGAGGTAAGAAAACTGGAGTTCCCATATGAAAACCCATCACAGAAAATAAGGGAAATATTAACAACTTAGATTTAGGCTTTTACTTTTGTTTGTTTTCCAACTTCAGGTTTTGGTTTTGTTTTGGCATTGGTGTTTGGTTTTTCAGTTTAAACATGCTCACACCCTTTCTTTCTTCATGCCTGTTTTCTTTGTTTTACCATTCTGAAAGCTAATGACTTCATCTTGTGGATGAAAAAGATATTGCAAAGCAAGCTAAAGGAAAAACTCAATTTATGTTACAACTGCAGTCCTCATCTACAAGTTATTGCACTCCCTGTACTGTAGCATATAGGAACACGAAAAAGTATTAATGTGATTAGGGCTTCAGCCCAACATAATTTGTCATTTCCTATTTCAGAGTACGTTCAAGATCAAAATAGCCATTATTACCCTTTAATGAGATTATCATTTGGACATACACACATGGTTTCCATCCATCCATCAATCCTCTTCCGCTTATCCGAGATCAGGTCGCGGGGGCAGCAGCTTGAGCAGAGATGCCCCGACTTCCCTCTCCCCGGCCACTTCTTCTAGCTCTTCTGGGAGAATCCCAACGCGTTCCCAGGCCAGCCGAGAGACATAGTCCCTCCAGCATGTCCTGGGTCTTCCCCGGGGCCTCCTCCCGGTTGGACGTGCCCGGAACACCTCACCAGGGAGGCGTCCTGGAGGCATCCTGATCAGATGCCCGAGCCATCTCATCTGACTCCTCTCAATGCGGAGGAGCAGCGGCTCTACTCTGAGCCCCTCCCGGATGACTGAGCTTCTCACCCTGTCTTTAAGGGAAAGCCCAGACACCCTATGGAGGAAACTCATTTCAGCCGCTTGTATTCGCAATCTCGTTCTTTCGGTCACTACCCATAGCTCATGACCATAGGTGAGGGTAGGAACGTAGATCGACTGGTAAATTGAGAGCTTTGCCTTGTGGCTCAGCTCCTTTTTCACCACGACAGACCGATGCAGAGCCCGCATCACTGCGGATGCCGCACCGATCCGCCTGTCGATCTCCCGCTCTATTCTTCCCTCACTCGTGAACAAGATCCCGAGATACTTGAACTCCTCCACTTGGGGCAGGATCTGTCTCCCAACCCTGAGAGGGCATGCCACCCTTTTTCGGCTGAGGACCATGGTCTCGGATTTGGAGGTGCTGATTCCCATCCCAGCCGCTTCACACTCAGCTGTGAACCGATCTAGAGAGAGCTGAAGAAGTATGATGAAGCAAACAGGACAACATCATCTGCAAAAAGCAGTGACCCAATCCTGAGTCCACCAAACCGGACCCCCTCAACGCCCTGGCTGCACCTAGAAATTCTGTCCATAAAAGTTATGAACAGAATTGGTGACAAAGGGCAGCCCTGGCGGAGTCCAACTCTCACTGGAAATGGGTTTCACTTACTGCAATTCAGACCAAGCTCTGACACCGATCGTACAGGGACTGAACAGTCCTTATCAGGGGGTCCGGTACCCCATACTCTCGGAGTACCCCCCACAGGATTCCCCGAGGAATACGGTCAAACGCCTTTTCCAAGTCCAGAAAAAAAACATGTAGACTGGTTGGGCAAACTACCATGCACCCTCCAAGACACTGCTAAGGGTGTACAGCTGGTCCACTGTTCCACGACCAGGACGAAAACCACACTGTTCCTCCTGAATCCGAGGTTCAACTATCCAACGGACCCTCCTCTCCAAGACCCCCGAATAGACTTTTCCAGGGAGGCTGAGGATTGTGATCCCTCTGTAGTTGGAACACACCCTCCGGTCCCCCTTCTTAAAGAGGTGGACCACCACCCCAGTCTGCCAATCCAGAGGCACTGTCCCTTGATGTCCATGCGATGTTTCAGAGCCATGTCAACCAGGACAGTCCTACAACATTCAGAGCCTCAGAGCCTTGAGGAACTCTGGGCATATCTCATCCACCCCCGGGGCCCTGCAACCAATGAGTTTTTTGACCACCTCAGTGACCTAAGATGGGGGAGCCCACCTCCGAGTCCCCAGGCTCTGCTTCCTCATTGGAAGGCATGTTAGTGGGATTGAGGAGGTCTTCGAAGTACTCCCCCCACTGACCCACAACGTTCTGAGTCGAGGTCAGCAGTGCACCATCCCCACCATATACAGTGTTGACACTGCACTGCTTCCCGCTCCTGAGACGCCGGATGGTGGACCAGAATCTCCTCGAAGCCATCTGAAAGTCGTTCTCCATGGCCTCCCCAAACTCCTCCCACGCCCGAGTTTTTGCCTCAGCAACCACCAAAGCCGCATTCCGCTTGGCCTGCCGGTACCTATCAGCTGCCTCCAAAGTTCCACAGGACAAAAGGTCCTGTAGGACTCCTTGTTCAGCTTGACGGCATCCTTCACCTCCGGTGTCCACCAACGGGTTTGGGGATTGCCTCCACAACAGACACCGACTACCTTACGGCCACAGCTCCGGTCAGCCGCCTCAACAATAGAGGCACGGAACATGGCCCATTCGGACTCTATGTTCCCCACCTCCCTCGGGATGTGGTCGAAGTTCTGCCGGAGGTGGGAGTTGAAGCTACTTCTGACAGGAGACTCTGCCAGACGTTCCCAGCAGACCCTCACAACACGTTTGGGCCTACCAGGCCTGACCGGCATCCTCCCCCACCATCGAAGCCCACTCACCACCAGGTGGTGATCAGTTGACAGCTCTGCCTCTCACTTCACCCGAGTGTCCAAGACATGTGGCCGCAGGTCTGATGACACGACCACAAAGTCGATCATGGAACTGAGGCCTAGGGTGTCCTGGTGCCAAGTGCACATATCAACACCCCTATGCTTGAACATGGTGTTCGTTATGGACAATCCGTGACGAGCACAGAAGTCCAATAACAAAACACCGCTCGGGTTCAGATCAGGGGGGCCATTCCTCCCAATCACGCCCTTCCAGGTCTCACTGTCATTGCCCACGTGAGCATTAAAGTCTCCCAGCAGAACGAGGGAGTCTCCAGAAGGTATGACCTCTAGCACCTCCTCCAGGGACTCCAAAAAGTGTGAGTACTCCGAACTGCTGTTCGGCACATATGCACAAACAACAGTTAGGACCCGTCCCCCCACCAGAAGGCGGAGGGAAGCTACCCTCTCGTCCACCGGGGTAAACCCCAGTGTACAGGCTCCAAGTCGGAGGGCAATAAGTATGCCCACACCCGCTCAGCGCCTCTCACTGGGGGGCAACTCCAGAGTGGTAGAGAGTCCAGCCTCTCTCAAGGAGATTGGTTCCAGAGTCCAAGCTGTGCGTCGAGGTGAGTCTGACTATATCTTTCCGGAACTTCTTGACCTCACGCACTAGCTCAGGCTCCTTCCCCTTCAGAGAGGTGACATTCCACGTCCCAAGAGCCAGTTTCTGTAGCCAAGGATCAGACCGCCAAGGTCCCCGCCTTCGGCCACCACCCAACTCACACTGCACACAATCTCCTTAGCACCTCCCATAGGTGGTGAGCCCATATGGTTTCAAATGTGTTTAATCTAATTTAACGTCACATGAGGACTTGTTAGTACATGCAATCTTCACATAGAAGATAACTGATATGTGGGATTCAAAAGCCTAATGCTGGATATGTGAGGCATCCGCAATAGCAGCATAGTAATGCTTTGATCAATTGGACATGTGTATTACAATTGAATAACAAAAACAACAGACAAAAAGGCAATATGTACCATAAAATGACAGAATAATGATAAAATCTTCTCTTTAATACAATATGCCTTCTTAATCTGCCATTTGATGTTTAGAAGCCTTAATTGAAAATGCCTTTTTTATCCTGGTGATGTGTTTTTTTTTTTGGTATTTCATTTTGACATGTGCATACACTTCTGTTTCTTCACTTCCATTTTGTAATGGTTGTTCTGGTTATGGACAATCTGCACCAGAGTAAAACCATCTAAATCAGCAGCAAAATCAAGAGTACTGCCTTTAACCAGAATACCCAGTAACAGATCAGACCAAATTGATAATATTCCAAAAGAGACCACATATAGTCTTAGAGTTCTATACTCTGTGTTTCCAAATGCAACTGAGGATAGTTTCTACCAAAAATGTTTTTCATTGGTACTATTCTGTATTTCTCCTTCCTTACTCTGTTACCTTGCTCTGATTATCCAACCTCTGCATTATTTTGTGTAAATTGTCTTCTTTCTGAGGTGTCAAAACAGCAGATTTGAGTTCATTCGGTAATTCCTGTATTGATGCATGTCTTCATCTATGATTCTACTCAACTAGCGTTGCATTTATATCAGTTCATAATAGAAAATATAATTAAAATAAGTAAAACTAATGCAGACCTCATTTTTACTTAATGATATATACTGTATAATAAAAGCTTAAAAAGTTCAAAAATTAAGAACAACTATGAATGATGAAGAATACATCTAAACGAAAAACATGTAGCACCAAGTTCATATTAACCTTCAATCAAATCTTTTGGGTCAACTTGGTAGTTGTTCTTAATTGATAGGTTAATTTCTATTTCTGCAAAAAAAACATCAAGATATCCATACTAGTAGTGTTCTGGTACAGTGTGTGTACTATATGGAAAAAATCTGTGTGTGGAAATTGTTTCTAACAGTTTATTGTTATAAACTAAATTGTATATGAGCATAGACAAACATTATCAAGAGTCAAACATAATTTGCTCCTTTCAGGAAACAAGTAATAATTAGAATCTTTAACTTACTTTTAGGCATAAGAACATTTGCTTGAAAAGCCTACAAAACAAAAACATAAACCAGTCTGTATATAATTTTAGAATGGAAAAAAATGGAGGAACCATAAATATGAAGATTTTGAAAACTAATGTTTTTTCAGCTTTCTGAGTATTGCACATCAGATGTTCCAGGTTTGATTGGAAAGAAGACATGCCTTCTTATGATTGCAGCAAGTTGTCTTGAGCTTGGAAGGATATCTAGTGATTCGTATGAACAGGTTGGATATAAATCTGGTTATAATGATATGTATGAAAATGCTTAGTACTGTTTTGAGATCTTTGACCTTGCTAACTTTATTAGGCATACAGTGTAAAGACTATTAGGTAATAGGGAAGACGATTGAGAAAATAATTCAAACTTTTATTCTGAGGATTGGCTATTATTTATTTACCTAATTTCATTCATTTTTTTATAGCACTCAAGATTATGAAGACAGAGCCCCTGAGGGGACATGGTGTAATTTTTTTTTTTTTGGGAAACTACCTTGTGCTCACCACTTATTATCTCTTGCTTACCCCTTACTATCTCATGCTCATCACTTCCCATAACCTGCGCAACAGGTACTTTAAGGTTTTACCACCTATTATTCCGTGTGTGCCGCATACAGTTAGATGAGCACCAAATACCATTACATGTGGCTATACATCATTTTCTGTGAATAAGACATATCGCTTAACAGTTTGACGGTGCGTGCACAGTTACAGAAATGGATATTGGCAAGTTTATAAAAGTAGGCCATGCATTCATGCCCAGGTCTTTGGATCTGCGAAGCAGCAACGCTAAGCACTGCACTACTATGTGAAGGACATGACTTCTGTTAGCTAACTACTCACAGCTGATTACTAGTTCACAGCCAGCTACTTACTTTCAGAAGTTATGAGATCAATTTATATTTCACATATTGATTGCATGTGAAGTTTCTGAAGCACAATGTGAGTACACTAATTTAATTCTCTGGTAAATTTAGCACACTCACAATCTACACAAATGGACTGTGGTATTTAATATGCACTCTAATGAGTAAAATCTAATTGGGCCGTTTTAATTGTCACCATTTTCTAATGAGATATGCCCTTTTTGCCTGGCTAAACTTGAAAATCCGTGTCAAATGCACTGGCAGAACTGGCACATTGGATCATCCATTGCACTGAGCAAAATGAACTGTGAAATTTAAAGGCCAGACAAAGGACTAAAATATTAGATTCTGCAAGGTACATGATCCACCAAAAACTCATCAATAATGGTCTCATGAGGTTCGACGACCACCCAGAAAACTATAGGAGTTGGAGATCCACATTTAAGACCGCAACCCAAGACTTAGACATCTCACCCTTGGGAGAACTAGAACAGCAGCATCAAGTCTCTTTTCCACCCTTTTCCTTTTTCTTGGAATTCATTAGACACATTACCAAAGCCAAAAATGATCCAACCTTCTCAGTGAATTACTGTAAGTACATGTGCCAAGCACAACTGCATTGTTGATTGGTCTGAGCATAGAACCACCCTTTACCTTTGTTGGGCTTGATGTTTTCAGATCAGCTGTGGCACGAAAGACTCATGGTTGACAAGCTAATAATAAAAGTTGGACAGTGACCCGTAAGTGTATGAGCTGTGCACATTGAAGTGATTGAATTGATGGATGCCTCAAGCTTAATTAATGCTCTCTGAAGATTTTTTGCCATTAGAGTATCAGTGAATGTTTTAAGGTCAGATTATAGCACAAATTTTGTTTGCACATGCAATGAGTTACAGATTGACTCCAAGCGTATTGAAAACCACTTGTGCATTCAGGGTTGTGAATGGAATTTTAATCCACCACATTGTTCACATATGGGTGGAGCATGGGAAAGGATTTCTTCAGATCCAAAGTCCAATCTTCTTAAATTTCTTTAGATCCAGAGTCTCCAGTTATTCTGACTCCAGCTGCCCTTTTGACACAGAAAATCAGGGTGATTCCAACTCCACATGTATTTTTGACAGCCACGACTTTCACAGAAACCAGTGGAGACGTGTCCAACACCTTGCCACTGCTTCTGGAAAAGATGGAGAAAGGTGTATTTGAATCTTTTACAAGACAGCAGTGTGACGATGCGGGTTTGCTGCTCCATGCTCCCATCTGCTGTCCGGGAGCCCTTGAATCCGTTACCGTTGGTAATGTTACCGATGAGCTAAGCAGTGAGGCAACAACACAGCAAGTAGATGGCGAAAAAGTGCAAAAGTGCTTTTATTAAAAACAATAGAACAAAACAGTTTTCAAATAAATAAGGTGCAGTAATTCAAATATCTTTAAATAAATAATGCTTAAAACATACGTGGAGGTTTAAAAAAATCAATAAATAGAACAAAATAATAATCCTTTAAAAGACGATGAGGTTAAAACGTTGGAAACAATCTCTTCTAAACACAAAGCCCGGTGTGTTCGTCTTACTAGTGACTCCCCTGCTTCTCTCTATTCAGGCTTCGTAGCAGGGGGAGCCACTGTACCTGCAGCTGACTTTCTTTCTCTCATTCACATAGATCTGGAGGCCTCCCGATCCCTGGCTTCGGTTGTGCACTCATTCCAGACCTGAGATTTAGCTTCTCTCCAACGGCCAGGACTCCCACGCTGGAGATTATCTGCCCAAGTCTCCCGACTCCCGCTGTCTTCCACGGCGAGTCACCTCCCTCGCTAGTCACTCCCGCTCCTCTCAAAATGCTTAGCGTGAGTGACTACAATCAACTGCCCTAGGTGTTAGATAAACACCTCGCTAGGACCCACAGTCCAGCTGCACTCGAGCCTGCTCTCGCTCGTTCGCTCGATCTCCTTCGCTCTCTCTCTCTCTGTCCCTCACACCTGGCTTTCTCCTCACTTCCTATCAGCAACCTCCGTCTCTTTCTCTTTCCGTTCATTTCCTCTCTAGCTGACTTGCGCTTCTATATATCGAGAGGGCATAGCAGCTGCGGCAAATCAGCAGCCCCCGGAACAATCACGGATGCGGGCAGTCTCTCACCTGTGCACTTAGGTTAGAAACGCCCTCACTGCAGATCGCCCTGAGAACTGCTTCAGCAACACAACCACCACGCCCCCTCCCTAAGCCACGAGCGCGATTATTTATTTTAAAACGGGCCTTTTGAATGGGAGCTGTGGACCCGCTATACCACAAGCAGAAGATGGCAAGTATTAATGCCTAACCTACAAGAGGTAGATTTGGTCTTACTGAAGGGATCACCAAGCTCATCAGATGGATTTGCCCATGGGTCTCATAATAAAGACGGGTCCGCAAAGTTGAAGTGAAGACTGCCAGAGATGGGACTATTAAGACCTTCTTCTGGCTAGTCACTGAGGTTGTCCTGTTACTTCGTCAAGATAGACCAATCCAGTCCTACTGCAGCTGATGTAACTTGAACATTCAGAGGTCGCACCAATCTGCACCATCTTCAGTTTACAAAAAGATTTACTAATGACTAATGAATTTGAGAACTCATTTAATGGTTATTGTTTGTGGTTGTTTCTCTTGTTTTTCAGGTTCCCAAGGGTAGGTTCCTTCTGTGTTACAGACTTGTTACTGAAAATAATTATGTTAACATTCAAAGTTGATAGTGGTATCGGACGATACCAGATGGGAAGTGTGTTAATATTCTTATTTGCCAGTGTTGGTATATTCTTACCCCCACCCCTTTTAATTTGATACATATTGATATGTCCCTAGCTCCCTCTTTGCTACTGTTGCTGCTTTATTCTTAGCTTTTCCTCATGCCATATTGTGTTTTTAGGTTAAAGAGATTATTGTCTTTTTACCTTCAAGTTGTCAATGGTTATCACATCCTAAAACGTTGTATAACTTCTTGCCAGAAACCTACATTAAATTATACGGATTCTCAGCCTTGAATTTCTTAGTGAGTAAAGCTATCTTTTCACGTTCACTGTAACCAGCCGGGGCAATGCACACTCTGTATGGACTGGGTCTTTAGGAGAGAAGCCTCGCTAACACAGCGTTCGGGGACGTAATAGGATATGTTTGGTCTTTTGGGCCTTACCTGGATTTTGATTTCACCTCAAATGTATTGTCTACTGGCCACCCTTCATAAACCCTTATAGCTAGGATAAAACGTGTACAAATTAATCAAGAACAAATTATTTCTGGTTGACGTACATTGGGTGTGGAGTTTCATGATTAATACTCAGAAAAGTCATTGTAAACATGCCTTATTCTTGAACTGGAAGAACAATATTGGAGTCTTTTAGAGGAACACAGTAAACGAGATAACATATTTTACTTATTTGACTCCAGTCGTCTCTTCCTCTAAATTAAGAGTTCAAAGTTATCCCTGTCGATGCTATGGAGGGGGTAAGACCCCAAATGCCGCTATCAGTCCCCTCATGGACCCCGTGATCATCAGAGGTGACTGTGTGCAGAGGGTGCAGACCTATAAATACCTGAGAGTGCAGCTGGATGATAAATTGGACTGGACTGCCAATACTGATGCTCTGTGTAAGAAAGGACAGAGCCGACTATACTTCCTTAGAAGGCTGGCGTCCTTCAACATCTGCAATAAGATGCTGCAGATGTTCTATGAGATGGTTGTGGCGTGTGCCCTCTTCTTTACAGTGGTGTGCTGGGGAGGCAGCATAAAGTAGAAGGACACCTCATGATTGGACAAACTGGTGAGGAAGGCAGGCTCTATTGTAGGCATTGAGCTGGACAGTTTGACATCCGTGACAGAGCGACGGTCACTGAGCAGGCTCCTGTCAATAATGGAGAATCCACTGCATCCACTGAACAGTATCATCTCCAGACAGAGGAGCAGCTTCAGCGACAGACTGCTGTCACTTTCCTGCTCCACTGACAGACTGAGGAGATCGTTCCTCCTCCACACTATGCGACTCTTTAATTCCACCCAGGGGGGTAAACGTTCACATTATTCAAAGTTATTGTCTGTCTGTATACCTGCATTGCTATAACTGTTTAATTTAATGTTGTTTTTTATTAGTATGCTGCTACTTGAGTATGTGAATTTCCCCTTGGGATTAATAAAGTATCTATCTATCTATCTATCTATCTATCTATCTATCTATCTATCTATCTATCTATCTATCTATCTATCTATCTATCTATCTATCCCAGACAGGCAGTGAACTGATTGTATTGAGAACTAACCAGCTGTACAGTTTTTTCTACCATGAGATAGGAGACTTGTGCAAAGCTGCAGCTTCTCCAATATTTGTTAAACTGCTATGTGTCTGAGAGTCTGTTTTCTGTATAATTAATTCAGCTCTAAAAAGCGAAAGTAAAGCCAGATTGCTCACTATATTTATATATGTATATACTGTAAATGAATGGCAGCCCTTCCAGCAGCTCCATGTACAACTTTATATTTCTACCTTTTTCTCTGATCACTCCTACCACTTTCTTTTATGTGGACTCGTCCCCTGGACACTTTTTACTAATTGGACATGGATTTTTACACTCTGAGACTTGTCTATTCAGGTAGTCAACTTCAAGCGCTGAGAACAAAGGCCCATGCCGGTGTGGTTCCCTATTTACCTGATGAGGTAAGAAGGTCATATCGTGGCAGCAGAGCCAGAGCTAAGCAAAAGGCTAAGCGGCTAGCGAGAAAGTTGCAATACAAGCCTTCGGTGCCTTCTGTGATCCTGGGAAATGTGAACTCACAACAAAATAAGATCGGCGAACTGGCTGCGCTGGTGAAAAATGTCAGGACCTACAGAGAATGCAGTTTGTTGTGTTTTTGTGAAACGTGGCTAACAACTAACATCCCAGATGCTAATATGGAGCTACCCGGGCTTAGCACAGTTAGAGCGGACAGAGACGCAAATACCTGCTGGAAGTGGAAAGGAGGAGGACTCGCTCTATATGTGAATACAAGATGGTGAAACTCTGGACATGTAAACGTCAAAATCTCCACTTGCTGCAGGGACATCGAACTGTTGGCCGTAAATCTGCGTCCCTATTACTTGCCCAGAGAGTTTGGACACGTCATTGTTGTTATTGTTTACATCCCTCCTCGGGCGGACGTGGAGATAGCGGGAGACATCATCCATTCTGCTGTTGCTAAACTGCAAACACAGCACCCTGAGGTGCTTGTGCTAATTGCTGGAGACTTTAACCATGTGTTGCTGGACAAAACATTACCTGCCTTCTCCCAGTATGTGCATTGTAACACCCGGGGAAATAGGACTATTGACCTACTGTATGCAAACGTTAAAGACGCATACAGCGCCACCCCGCTGCCTGCGCTTGGGAAAGCAGATGATAACCTGATTCTGCTTCAGCCTCACGACAAACCAAGAGTGAGGGAGCTACCTACAACCACATGCTCATTCAGGAAGTGGTCCCCTGAGGCAGAGCAGGCTCTGAGAGACTGCTTTGGAACTAAGGACTGGGATATCCTGCAGGGATCATATAGTGAGAACATTGAGGAGGTTGTTGACTGCACTACTGACTATATCAACTTCTGTATGGACATTGTAGTTCTAGTAAGAACAGTACGCTGCTATGCTAACAACAAGCCATGGATTACAAGTGACATCAAGGGCCTTTTGAACCAGAAAAAAAGGGCTTTAAAAGGCGATGATCAGCATGAGCTCAAGTGCGTGCAGAAGGAACTCCGAGTTCAGCTGAGGGCGGCGAAGAAGCAGTACAGGAGAAAACTGGAGCAGAAGTTACAAAATAACAGCATGAAGGAAGTGTGGGATGGGATGAAGATCATCACTGGCTGCAGCTCAAAGCGGGGAACCACCATCGAGAGAGACGTGGAGAGAGCAGACATGATGAATAACTTCTTTAACAGGTTTGACCACCCTAACCCAGTCTCACCTCAGAGTACTGCACCCTCCACCCATCCTTCTGCTGATACCAGCATAGTAGAGAGTTTCCCCCCACCCACAATTATAGCAGCCCAGGTAAGCAGAGAGCTGAGGAGACTTCCTGCCAGCAAAGCAGTGGGTCCAGATGGAGTATCGCCACGACTGCTGAAGGCCTGTGCGTTGGAGCTGGGGAGTCCTC
The DNA here is from genome assembly GCF_900747795.2 of Erpetoichthys calabaricus. Lineage (NCBI taxonomy): Eukaryota > Metazoa > Chordata > Cladistia > Polypteriformes > Polypteridae > Erpetoichthys > Erpetoichthys calabaricus. The sequence continues at coordinate 89,590,293 of NC_041405.2, read as the reverse complement.
TACAGTGCATCTTCAACCTGAGCCTGGAACAGGGGAGAGTCCCGAGGCTTTGCAAAACATCTTGCATCACCCCAGTCCCAAAGGTATCACATCCTAGTGAGCTGAATGACTTCCAGCCTGTCACTCTGACGTCACATGTGATGAAGACGATGGAGCGGCTGCTGCTTCACCACCTGAGACCACAGGTCTGCAACCCCCTCGACCCTATGCAGTTTTCATACCAGGAGAAGGTGGAAGCAGAGGATGCCATCATCTATATGCTACACCGATCACTCTCTCGCTTGGACAGAGACAGTGGTGCTGTAAGAATTATGTTTCTGGACTTCTCAAGCACCTTCAACACCATCCAACCTCTGCTCCTTAGGGACAAGGTGACAGAGATGGGAGTAGATTCATACCTGGTGGCATAGATCGCGGACTATCTTACAGACAGACCTCAGTATGTGCGTCTTGGGTACTGCAGGTCTGACATTGTGGTCAGCAGCACAGGAGCGCCGCTGGGGACTCTACTTTCTCCGGTCCTGTTCAGCCTATATACATCGGACTTCCAATACAACTCAGGAGTCCTGCCATATGCAAAAGTTCGCTGATGACACTGCTATCGTGGGCTGTATCGGGAGTGGGCAGGAGGAGGAGTATAGGAACCTAATCAAGGACTTTGTTAAATGGTGCGACTCAAACCACCTACACCTGAACACCAGCAAAACCAAGGAGCTGGTGGTGGATTTTAGGAGGACCAGGCCCCTCATGGACCCCGTGATCAATCAGAGGTGACTGTGTGAAGAGGGTACAGACCTATGAATACCTGGGAGTGCAGCTGGATGATAAATTGGACTGGACTGCCAATACTGATGCTTTGTGCAAGAGAGGACAAAGCCGACTATACTTCCTTAGAAGGCTGGTGTCCTTCAACATCTGCAATAAGATGCTGCAGATGTTCTATCAGATGGTTGTGGCGAGCACCCTCTTCTACGCGGTGGTGTGCTAAGGCAGCATAAAGAAGAGGGACGCCTCACGCCTGGACAAACTGGTGAGGAAGGCAGGCTTTATTGTATGCACGGAGCTGGACAGTTTGAAATCCATGGCAGAGCCATGGGCGCTGAGCAGGCTCCTGTCAATCATGGAAAATCCACTGCATCCACTGAACAGTATCATCTCCAGACAGAGGAGCAGCTTCAGTGACAGACTGCTGTCACTGTCCTGCTCCACTGACAGAGTGAGGAGATCGTTACTCCCCCACACTATGCGACTCTTCAATTCAATATGATGGAGTGGTGGCTCTGAGGCTAGGGATCTGCACTGGCAAGCGGAAGGTTTCCTGTTCGAATCCCGTAAATGACAATAAGGACTCTGCTCTGTTGGGCCCTTGAGCAAGGCCCTTAACCTGCAATTGCTGAGCGCTTTGAGTAGTGAGAAAAGCGCTAATATAAATGCAAAGAATTATTATTATTAATTCCAGCCGAGGGGGTAAACGTTAACATTATACAAAGTTACTGTCTGTTATACCTGCATTTTTATCACTTTAATTTAATATTGTTCTTTTATCAGTGTGCTGCTGTTGCAGAATGTGAATTTCCCCTTGGGATTAATAAAGTATCTATCTATCTATCGTGGCACCCGGACGGGGCTCATGCCTGGCCGGGACGCCCAGGAAGACGGGAGGAGGGCTCATTCCTCCTCCAGACCGCGAGGGGGCGTCCGCCCTTGTTGTATTGGGAGCCACGGGTACAGGGCTTGGAAGCCCGACCCTGTAGGGGCCCGTGGTCACCGCCAGGGGGCGTCCCCCTGCCTGAAGGACCCTGGACCTCAGTACTTCCGCCACACCAGGAAGTGCTGGGGGGAAGAAGAGAGGGAACACCCGGAGTGCTTCCGGGAGGACAGCCGGCATTTCCGCCACACTGGGGCGTGTCTGTGGGATTGCCGGTGCACACCTGGAGCACATCCGGGTATGGATAAAAGGGGCCGCCTCCCTTCATTCAAGGCTGGAGTCGGGTGGAAGCAGGACAAGGTGGTAGAAAGAGAGAAGGATGCGGTCCGAAGAGGCAGAGTGGTTGGCCTGGACTTTGGGGAAGATTGGGGTTTGTGACACTTATGGACATTTGTAAATAGCAGGTATTGTAAATAAACATGTGTTGGGCGACATGAGCGTGTCTGCCTGTCTGTGTCTGAGCCAGTCTCCACACTATCTATCTATCTATCTATCTATCTATCTAAAGGAAACATCCATGAGCCACAAAAAGATTTGGAAAACCGGCGGGCATCTGTTCTGTTGTGATAAATGCTGAAAATGTTTGAAAATAACAATCATATGAGGGTGCTAAAATGCGAAAAGGAAAGAAGAGCTCATGGCAATTAAGTCAGGTGCAGTGTTTGAATGAAACTTACTTGACACTTACTGCCTCGATCGACTTCCCTTTGAACTGTGTTTTGAAGATAAGGTGAAGCTACAGCCACCTGTTATGTCCCGGTGGTATTGCTTAACTGAGCAGATCCCTGAAGATATCTTGTGTGTGTGTATATGTGTCTGCATATATATACAGTTTTAACACAATCCCTTCATTTCAGGGGCTCAAAAGTAATTGGACAAATTAAATAACTGGAAATAAAATGTTCATTTCTAATACTTGGTTGAAAACCCTTTGCTGGCAATGACAGCCTGAAGTCTTGAACTCATGGACATCACCAGATGCTGGGTTTCCTTCATTTTAATGCTCTGCCAGGCCTTTACTGCAGCGGCTTTCAGTTGCTGTTTGTTTATGGGCCTTTCTGTCCGAAGTTTAGTCTTCAACAAGTGAAATGCATGCTCATTTGGGTTAAGATCAGGTGACTGACTTGGCCATTCAAGAATTTTCCACTTCTTTGCTTTAATAAACTCCTGGGTTGCTTTGGCTGTATGTTTTGGGTCATTGTCCATCTGTATCATGAAACACCGCCCAATCAATTTGACTGCATTTAGCTGGATTTGAGCAGACAGGATGTCTCTGAACACCTCAGAATTCATTCGGCTGCTTCTGTCCTGTGTCACATCATCAATAAACACTAGTGTCCCAGTGCCACTGGCAGCCATGCACGCCCAAGCAATCACACTGCCTCCACCGTGTTTTACAGATGATGTGGTATGCTTTGGATAATGAGCTGTTCCACGCCTTCTCCATACTTTTTTCTTGCCATCATTCTGGTACAGGTTGATCTTGGTTTCATCTGTCCAAAGAATGTTTTTCCAGAAATGTGCTGGCTTTTTTAGATGTTCTTTAGCAAAGTCCAATCTAGCCTTTCTATTCTTGGGGCTTATGAGTGGCTTGCACCTTGCAGTGCACCCTCTGTATTTACTTTCATGCAGTCTTCTCTTTATGGTAGACTTGGATATTGATACGCCTACCCCCTGGAGAGTGTTGTTCACTTGGTTGGCTGTTGTGAAGGGGTTTCTCTTCACCATGGAAATGATTCTGCGATCTTCCACCACTGTTGTCTTCCGTGGACGTCCAGGTGTTTTTGCGTTACTGAGTTCACCAGTGCTCGCTTTCTTTCTCAGGATGTACCACACTGTAGATTTTGCCACTCGTAATATTGTAGCAATTTCTCGGATGGGTTTTTTCTGTTTTTACAGCTTAAGGATGGCTTCTTTCTCCTGCATGGAGAGCTCCTTTCACCGCATGATGTCTGTTCAAAGCAAAAACTTCCACATCCAAGCACCACACCTCAAATCAACTCCAGGCCTTTTATCTGCATAATTGATAAGGTCATAATGATGGACTTGCCCATACCTGCCCATGAAATAGCCTTCGAGTCAATTGTCCAATTACTTTTGAGACCCTGAAATGAAGGGATTGTGTTAAAAAATGCTTTAGTTACCTCACATTTTTATGCAATCGTTTTGTTCACCCCACTGAATTAAAGCTGAAAGTCTGCACTTCAACTGCATCTGAGTTATTTCATTTAAAATTCATTGTGGTAATGTACAGAGCCAAAATTAGAAAAAAGTCTGTCCAAATATTTATGGACCTAACTGTATATGTATATATCTATACTAATAAAAGGCAAAGCCCTCACTGACTGACTGACTCATCACTAATTCTCCAACTTCCCGTGTAGGTGGAAGGCTGAAATTTGGCAGGCTCATTCCTTACAGCTTACTTACAAAAGTTAGGCAGGTTTCATTTCGAAATTCTACGCGTAATGGTCATAACTGGAACCTCTTTTTTGTCCATATACTGTAATAGAGTGCACCTCCATGGCCGTGAAAGGCGGAGTTGCGTATCGCGTCATCACGCCACCCACGTAATCACGTGAACTGACTGTGAACGCAGTACGAGAAACTTTTAAGTTCCGGGTCTTAGCTAACAATAAATAAAGCCGTGGACAT